>NC_063438.1:16734885-17040036 GCF_020379485.1 Brassica napus
AACAACGTCAATTTTGAAGATCATTCAAATTCCTCGTATAGAGTAGGCAACCTTGGATGTTCAGCTAACCGGTGTCGTTCAATACGATCAATTCAAATGTCCTTCGAGAAAAGACGATTTCTCGCGGTTTTTAAGTCGTAAAGTTCCAACGATGCCTCCGATCGAGATGAAACAAGAATGAGTTCAATGCAATCTCGGGAGAAGAGTTACAAGGACGAGGTGAAGATGGATTCCGGTCGATCCAGCTCGGCCATTCGCCAAACTGGACTGGTCCAGCTCGGCGAACGACCGAGCTGAATCCGCGGTTGATCCAGTCCAGCTCGGCGAATGGCCGAGCTGAATCCGTATTGGGTCCAGCTTGGCCGTTCGCCGAACTGGACTGGTCCATCCTGGCGAACGGCCGAGCTGAATCCATGTTCGATGATCAAGTTTGTTTGTTTCCACGAACTGATCTTTAAACTTTCGAATGTTTTTCCCGTTCTTTTTCGACTTCATTTTTTTATGGACGAGAAAACTTTCTCATACGTTTTTTCTGACGTTTATTTTGTCGTAACCGATTTTGACCCCAACAACAGCATCGATTGACACCGACCAGATACTATCGATCTAAATCGGACGCGTATCAGAGCAGAAAAAGTTTGAAGTGTGTCAAAATATTTTTGATGTAGGCACCACCATGCAATCAGACAATTCTGGGGGAAAGAAGATGAAGAATTGGAAAATGAGAAAAAGGATCAAGGGTGATCCTTAGTTATCATTGATTCCTCACTTCTCAGATGGTATGAGAAAGTACAAAATGCGCAGCAGATGCTTCTCACAACAATTCACAAAAGAATGATAAAGCTTCAGAGAGTAGACATTGAGACTTGGTTTAGGGAAAGTTATCATTCTCATCCAGGATTGAGTTATATCTCCAGAAGTCAAGCTAATGACTGAAAATAAGCACTGAGTGGGAAGCAACCCACAACTAGGTAAAAAAAAACAAAAAGGTTAACAGTGTCGAACGACACTGTAGCAGCTTCACTGTTCATCAAAAAAAAAAAGAAAAACAAAGAAAGAAAAGGTCTGAGGAAGACGAGTTCTGCACCATCATCGATCGACAACCATCCGGTGTCGCTCGACAGAGTATCACAAGTATCAATCGCTACTTAACTGTGCTGATCGATACTCACATCAATGGCAGGTACACTCGCGAAACCTTGTTAAATTTAGTACTTTTGGTTTATTTTCCACCAATCTTAGACTATATAACATTGGGGATAGTGTTGTTTAAGTCTGGGAGAGGTTCTACTAATATTATGTTTTACTTTGAGTATAAAAAAAAAGATCCAAGAACACGATTTCTCTAAGAATCGACCGATGAGACTTGGTCAATATCGATCGACAGTACCACACCAGAAACTATCGATTGCCACTTTACTGTGTCGATCGATACTGACTTCAGCGAGTAGGTATATCGTTTTTCTTGTTACATTATGTACTTATGATTTATGTTCTCACCAAACTTCGACTAGATATACACTTGGGACAGTGTAAATTAAGTTTGGGGGGAGGTTTATTGATATTTAGTTTATCTATGAGTTTAATCAAAATATTTTCAAAAAGTTTTTATTGAGTCGAGAAGGGGATAATGAACTTTACAATTTCACTTATTATCTAACAACTCTCTAGCACTACTCTTAGACTTATTGAATGCAGAGTGTATTAGAGATACTAAAGTGGATCACCTGCCTATTATCCACACTTGCTGAGAATGTTTGAAGTAACCAAAGCTGATCTCCAACCTAATTGAGCTTAATCTGCTTGTCTTGGGACTTGGTATACAGTATATTGGATTCCTTCTGCAAGTCTGGAAGGTAAAAGTTTGTGTGTTTATGATTCCCTTCTCTCTCTCTCTCTCTCTCTTCGGTATCTATATAAATAATAGATTGAAATGATTTCATGCGGTTTAGAGGGGTAGAAGAGTGTCTCATGCGACCCCATTATTATACTCTAATGGAATGATCACACATCGTTGGAAACGAGGGGTAGGAGTGTCTCATGTAATGCCATTATTCTCCTATACTTTTTCAAAAAACAAAAAAAAAAGAAGGATAAAAGAGAAAATCAAAAAGAAGATGAATAAAGATGGTATGTATCAGCATTAATGTTCATTGGAATTGAGATTCAGAAAAAAGAAAAAGAGGGAAGAAAGAGATCAGATAAGACTACATGTGTGTTCAGAAACTTGCTTGAGTAAGAGTCCTTGTGTCTTTTGATCGATACTCCCAAGATAAAGCCTACATTTTTTATATATGTACTAAATCAGATCAGTAGAAGGGCGAGTCAGACACTATTAGCTAAGTTGCTGGTTAGATGGATTTGGTTGCTAAGTTAGGATATGGTATATATGAAACATCTGAAGTTTAAAATTGATTTGGTGTGGCTTGCAACATTGTAGAGGTGATGATATGAGTTCTTAAATTGTGTGAGTCCATGTTGTTTTCAAACCTCTTTTAGAGAGACTACTTTGTTGTTTTGCTTCAGGACAAGCAAAAGAGTACGTCTGGGGGAGTTAATATACCATTAATTTTACCCATTTTTTACCATGGTATATAAGTGTTTTAGGATACATTTACTACGATTTGGAGTCTAAGTATGTTTTCAGGTTCAGGTACGTTTTGGAGAAAAATGGTGATTTTAGGGTCTTTTGGAGCCTTTTAAGGTGTATAGCTGTACAGACGCGTCAGATGTTTATATACGGATGGAGACCTTCCCACGGTGCTATTGAGCTGATATTTTGACACAAGATATAGCTTTGAGTTAGCTTTCCAATGCCACCGGCTTGAGGTCAATTCAACGGTTAGATCAGAAGTTATGTTTGTAGAGTGGCCAGTCTGTCTCGCGAGAGAGAGAGCTGTCGAGGAGATGAAAGAACGTCGATCAGCGGTGCACCCTTCGTGTCGATCGATGGTGATTCCAGAACACGGGCCGAGTATATTTCAAGACCAACTTGAGCCCAGAAGCAACCACAAATTACCAGAATAGCCATGGACGACCTACAACCCTATTTATGTATTTTCTAAGCCATTGTTGAGGGCTACGCTTTCTTTACTTCATTGTTCTTAGTTAGGAGAAAAGGGAGGAACTCCTTCAGAGTCCTCCTGGAACTCCTTCATTGTCCTCCTGGAACTCCTTTAGAGCCCTCCTGGAACTCCTTTGGTTTTAATATCTATTGCTATTTCATCTATTCTTTCTGTGATTTTTTGTGACAACTATCATGCTTGAATAGATCCACTTGTTAGGTTTAGGATTCAGATAGTCATGAGGGATTATCCCAAAATATTGAATTGCTAAGTTGTTAGGACATAAATCAATTGAATTGTTCTTTAATGCATGTGTTATAGAATAGCTAGCTAGGACCTTGTTCTTAGATAATGGGCGCAAGCGAAAGCATGGTTCTGTATCTGATCTAATTCATATTGTGCTAGGATTGCTAGAAACAAGCGCAATCTGATTTAATCACTACAAGAAAACAGCGGTATTCTGACGGACGTTCCGACGGAAAATGATTTCCTCGGAATATACCGAGGCATTTCCGAGGCAATTCCGAGGAAACACAAAATTTTGCTTCCTCGGTATTCCGTCGGAATATTCCGACGGAATTCCGAGGAAAATTCATCTCGTCGGAATATTCCGACGGAATACCGAGGAAACTAGTATTCCTCGGAAAAAACAGATGAATTCCGAGGAAATATTATAGACGTTAGAGAGCCGTTGGAGATCCGTTGGGGGATTTTAAAAATTCCGAGGAAATTCCGACGAACTAGCCGTTTGCATCGGAATTCCGTCGGAATTTCCTCGGACCGTCGGCAGGATTTCAACTATAAATACAAGCACCCCTCTTCCTCTTCATTCACTCCATATCTTCATCCTCCCTCTCACTTTCTTTACACACGAATTTGATTCATAAAAAACATGTCTTCTTCAAATTATTTTCGTTCTTGGATCGATCGACCTCATTTGGATCCGAACACGAGATTGCTTACGGAAGAATACCAACAAGGTATAACCGAATTCATGGGGTTAGTTCACCGACAACCGGAAGCAAAAACAGGTATGTTAAGATGTCCTTGCTCTAATTGTAAAAATAAAAAAGTTATTAAAGAATGGGATGTTTGGACTCATCTATATTTGAGTGGGTTTACACGAAGTTACAAAATTTGGTATCATCATGGAGAAACTGATTATGAACTTGGTAGTACTAGCGAACCTCAGCCAGCGGTTAGATTAGAAGATCCAATTAGAACGGATGTAGATTACGGTGTAGGTACTGAGCAGATGGTAAATGATCATTTTAGAGGGGAAGATTTACCCAATGCCGAAGCTAGGAGATTTTATGATATGTTGGATGCTGGAAAGCAACCATTGTACGAAGGTTGCAGAGATGGTCATTCAGCTTTATCATCTGCTACAAGATTGATGGGCATTAAGACGGATTATAATTTGGCTGAAGACTGTGTGGATGCGATTGCTGATTATGTAAAAGGTATTCTACCCGAAGATAATGTAGCTCCTGGCTCATACTACGAGGTTCAGAAACTCGTAGCTGGTCTTGGTTTATCGTATCAGGTAATAGATGTATGCAGAGACAACTGCATGATTTATTGGAGGGCGGATGAACAGCGGGTTTCATGCAAATTTTGTGGGAAGCCTCGTTATAAAGATACGAGTGGAAGAGTTCCAGTACCATATAAAAGGATGTGGTATTTGCCTTTGACGGAAAGGTTGCAGAGGCTGTATCTGTCTGAACGCACAGCGAAACCAATGAGATGGCATGCGGAGCACTCAACAGATGGTGAGATCAGACATCCTTCAGATGCAAAAGCGTGGAAGCATTTCCAATCAAAGTATCCCGACTTTGCGTATGAGAGAAGAAATGTCTACCTTGGATTATGTACTGATGGTTTCAGCCCGTTTGGCAAGAGTGGAAGACAGTATTCTCTATGGCCAGTCATTCTTACACCATACAACCTACCCCCAAACTTGTGCTTGCGACGAGAGTTTTTGTTTCTCTCGATTCTCGTTCCCGGACCAGAGCATCCTAAGAGATCACTTGATGTGTTTCTTCAGCCACTAATATATGAGTTGCAACAACTATGGACTCAAGGTGCTGAAACATACGATGTTTCGTATAAAGAAAACTTTCAAATGCGGGCAGTACTAATGTGGACAATAAGTGATTTTCCAGCATATGGTATGTTATCTGGATGGACAACGCATGGAAGGCTATCATGTCCATATTGTCAAGATAACACTGATGCTTTCCAACTAAAACACGGAAGGAAAACGTGTTGGTTTGACTGTCACAGGAGATTTCTACCACCAGATCATCCATATCGTAGAAGTAGGAATTTGTTTACGAAGAACAAGAGGGTGTTTGACAGTCCACCTCCGGAAATTCGTGGGAAAGATTTGAAGACACAACTTAGAGATTTTGGTGCAGAAAGGACGCCAGACGTCGGTGGACATGAGCATTTTCCGGTAGATGGTGTTGGAAACCTACATAACTGGCACAAAAAAAGTATTTTTTGGGATCTGCCATACTGGGAGGATCATCTACTAAGGCATAATTTAGATGTCATGCATATCGAGAAGAACTTTTTTGACAATCTCATGAACACGATCCTTAATGTTCAAGGTAAAACAAAGGATAATTTGAAGTCAAGACTGGATTTAGTCGATATATGTGCTCGTTCAGAACTTCATGTTGATGAGAGTGGTAGGGCTCCTTTTCCCATATACCGACTTGATGCAGCGGGAAAGGATGCGTTCTTTGATTGGATTTCAAACGATGTGGAATTTCCAGACGGTTACGCATCTAATTTGCGTAACTGTATCGACAGAAAGGAAGGAAAGTTTACTGGCTTGAAAAGCCATGATTGCCATGTAATGATGCAGCGTCTCCTTCCGTTTGCCTTCAAGGAACTATTACCACGAAATGTTCATGAAGCAATTGCAGGGATAAGTGGTTTCTTCCGCGATTTATGCACAAGATCAGTGACTCTTGAAGGTATTGAAAATTTGAAGACTAACATAGCTGTGATTCAGTGCAACCTTGAGAAGATATTTCCTCCCTCATTTTTTGATGTTATGGAGCATCTTGTTATTCACCTGGTAAGAGAATTGGAACTTGGTGGTCCTGTGCAGTATAGATGGATGTATCTGTATGAGCGGTATATGTTCCATTTGAAGAAGATGGTGAAAAATTTAAGTAGGGTGGAAGGGTCTATAGTCGCACAGATGATCAATGAAGAAACTTCAAACTTTGCCGAGTACTACTTTCCAGCAGAAGTTCAGACCAAAAACAGAAGACCTGCTCGGCATGATGATAGAGGCGAACGGGCAACATATCATTGGAAGGTTCCAGACATTTTCACAGACGTTGGACGACTTAGCGGAAAACCAAAGGACCGTCGACTTACTGATCAGGAGCGCAGTCATTTGCAAACATATTTACTCACCAACTGCGAAGATGTTCTTCAATATGAAAGGATTTTCATGGCAGAAAAGCGGTTAGAATATAGATACGCCACAGAGGACGAACTAGAAGAAATGAAGCAGAGAGAATTTGGTGGATGGATGTTTACTTATGTGAGTGATGGTTTGGCCAGAGGTGAAACATTTGACGATTGGATACGCGAGATGGTCGTTGGACCAAACTTTGTTGTGAAGTCATATCCGAGATTTTGTACTCGAGGATATGCATTCACAACTCAGAAGAGGAGACGTTCGAGTACGACTTACGATGCTGGTGTTTGTTCTGCATCAGGAGATGATGTATACTACGGACACATAAATGAGATTTTGGAAATCAAGTATTTGGGCATGGTTGGATTGCGCTGTACTGTTTTCTATTGTGACTGGCACGACAACACTCCAGATCGAGGTGTGAGAACAGATGCATTTGGTGTTACATCAGTAAATTCAAGACGGAAGCTGCAATATTATGATCCTTTCATTCTTGCTTCTCAGGCCGATCAGGTTTGTTATATCAAGTACCCCCGGGTAAGGAACAGAGATGATCCATGGGTTACTGTTACAAGACTCAACCCGAGAGGCCGAGTTCAGGGAAGTTCTGAGCTGGAAGACCCACTACAACCAAGCACATCCGGCAACTTAAGTGCAGCAGAAGATTTAGGTGGAGTTGGCCTTGTAGTCGATTTAACCGACTTCGGAGAAGAAGCCGCCGTTCACGTAGAGGATGAACCAGTGATTGGAGAGTTTCACCAAGATCCAGATTCAGATTCATCTGGTGATGACGACTCGGAAACAGACTAGCGTCGACCTTTTTTTTTTTTTTTTTTAAAGGAAAATTCCGAGGAAATTCCGAGGACAGATAGGTTTTCCTCGGAATTTCCTCGGAATAGATCTTCTCGATTGAAAACCCAAGTTCCTCGGAATTTCCTCGGAATTTTCCGAGGGAATTCCGAGGAACTCTTTATGTTCGTCGGCATTTCCTCGGAAAATTCCGAGGAAATTCCGAGGAATTGGGGATTTGATTATAGATTCTTTTTCCTCGGAATCTCCTCGGTATATTCCGAGGAAATGCCGACGAACATAAGGATCTCCTCGGAATCTCCTCGGTATATTCCGAGGAAATTCCGAGGAACTTGGGGTTTTAAATCGAAAACAACGTTTTACGGATTGAATAACACGTATATAACCTTCATTAAGTGTCATAACCAGATTATGATGTTTGGAACTATGAACTTTGGTGTTTTATCCAATAACAAACACTTTTACGATTGCATGAACGAAAACCACACAACATAAGAGAAACACTTATACACTTTAATAAACGGTAAAGGGAATACTTACAATTATTTTTGAAATTTTGTTATTTCATGGTTTATTTTTGAAATTTTGGTATCTCAATGGTATGCATTATAATTGTATAAGAAATGAAATACGGCGAAAATAATCGATGTTTTAAAACCCCAAACCCTGGTTCCTCAGAAATTCCTCGGAGATTACCGAGGGTATTCCGAGGAATCCTGGTTCGTCGGAATATTTTCATTTAACCGGGTAAACCAAGCCGCCAAATATTTCGGGAAAATTGAATCAAAGAATTCCGAGGAAATTCCGACGGAAATATAAAATATTTCCGAGGAAATTCCGACGGATAGTTTCCGTCGGACGCCTCATAATATTAGGGCGAGCCCGATCTTCTTCCCCATTTCTCTCTTTCTCTCCGCGCCGCACAGCCTCTCCTCTCGCGATTTCCGGCGACTCCACCGTTCTCTCTCGCGTTTTTCCGGCGAATCTCCCCTAATCCTCCCCCATAATCATGTAAGAACCCTATCCCACTCTTTTAGGTTAGATTTGTATGGTTTTTAAGTAGATTTGATGATTTTGGAATGAGAGGGTGAATGGTAGATTTGTGTAAAATCGAGTTTGATTATGTATTTCACTTGATTTGAATTTTTTTTTTAGTTTTTATTAATTTTGTGGTTATAAAAATCGAATTTGAAATTATATATATATATTGAAAACGTTTTTTGTATATAAAATCTATTTTTTGCATTTTAAATTCATTTATATATTTATTAAACATTTTTAAAATCTATAAAACTTTTTTTAAGATTAAAAATCATTTATATAATATTTAAAAACATTTTTAATATTTTTGTGGTTATAAAACGTTTTATGTATTTTATATGTAAAATATAAATTTCTATATTTATTAAACATTTTTAATATTATGAAAACTATTTTTGTAATTATTTAACATTTTAAACATTTTTAAAACTATTTTTCGTAATTATTATGTTTTTGGGATTTATTTAAACTGTTTTTTTTAATTAAAATTATTAGAACTAATTTTTAAATATGTTTTTTTTTTAATTTACAGGTCTAATGATGATCAGATCCGGCCTCGCCAGCGTCGTAGCCGGGGTGGTATGGGGAGCCAGTCTCGGGGTTCTTCCAGCCATGTTCAGGATTCCGTTTCGCCCCACAGCTCATACCATACATCTCCCTCTCCATTACTCGCTCCTGCTGCTCCCGCTCCCGCTGCTGCACCCGCTCCTGGTCCCGCTGCTGCACCCGGTCCTGGTCCTGCTGCTGCACCCGGTCCTCCGGGAGTGATGACGGTTGCGGAGTTGGTTCGACAGCCCGGTCGTGACCATCTTCCCTATCTCACTGAGTATCCACATGGACATGGTTAAACATGGTAATTTAAACTTTTATTTTTTAAACTATTTTTTATTTAAACTATTTTTTTATTAATAATTTATTTTTTTTATTAGGTTCAACCGATCCGGGAACGGGATCAGCGCATGGATCAACCGTATGATGTACTCGGCCCTCGACAGCGGACATCCGACTTTCACTCACTTCCCTGTCGAGAAGCAGCATCTGTGGTTTCGTCAGTTTGCGGTAAGTATTCTAATTTTTAAATTATATTTTTTATATTATTAAAACTATTTTTTGTAATTATTAAACTATTTTATATTTATTAGACATTTTAAATATTATTAAAACTTATTTTTGTAATTATTAAACTAATTTATATATTTATTAGACATTTTAAATATTATTAAAACTTATTTTTGTAATTATTAAACTAATTTATATATTTATTAGACATTTTAAATATTATTAAAACTTATTTTTGTAATTATTAAACTATTTTTTTAATTATTAAACTATTTTTTATTTATTAAAACGACGATTTTTGTAATTATTAAACTATTATATTTTTGTGCTTAAAAACTATTTTTAAACTATTTCAGCAAGAATTCAACTGGAATTCCGATGATACGCTCTCTATCTATCACCATTTTGTCCATAAAGTTATGGACAACTATGGGAAGCAGATGTACGAGTGGAAGAAGAAGTGGGAAGTAAACAAGGTAGTTTTTAATTTATTAACAATTTTTAATTTATTAAACTATTTTTAAAATTATTAAACTTTTTTTTTTTAAATTAAAAGGTCCCAAAGTCGATGAACGACACGGTCTGGAAGGAGTTGTGTGCGCATTGGGATAAAGAAGAGACGAAAGAAACTTCTTCCACCAACTCCAACAACCGCAGGAGCGACCGTAAAGGAAAGGGCATCTACAAGCATAACTTGGGTGCTCAATCTATTGCCACTCTGGCGGATCGCATGGTAAGCTCAACCGCTTTTTCTTCAATTATTTAAGTTTCAGAATTTTATTTTTTTTGCATTTTCAAATTTCTAATGTTTGTCTAATTTATTTTTTTTCAAGGCGGAAGAAAATGAAGGCCAACCAGTTGATGATCTCGCCCTTATGAAAAGGGCGTATACCAACAAGAAGACCGGCCAGATTGATGATGGTCTTGTGAGGGACGTGGTCGACCTGGTCCAAACTCAGGTGTATGACGAAGTGTCTCAGCTTCAAACCGATGATGACGATTCGACGGACTCGACCAACTTGTCTCGGGTTCGAATCAACGAAATCGTTGAATCGGTAAGTTTTTTTTTTTTAAAGTTCAATTTAATTATTTCTTGATTTTTATTTTATCATCAATTTAAATTATCTAAACTTGGTTATTTATATTTCAGTCGGTTCCAAAGAAAAAGGGACGTTTGGTCGGTTTGGGTCGTCGCTCCCGGTCGGCTGCTCCTTCTTCTGCACCACATGCGTATGTTGATCCAGAAGTTCTTACGGCTCAGCTGAAGGACAAGGATGATCGGATATCTGCGTTGGAGACCCAGATGGCAGCTCAACAGGCGGGCTATGAGACCCAGAAGAGGCTGAACGAGCAGATGATGGAGATGATGAAGAGGATGTACCCGAACGAGACGTTCCCGAACATTCAAGACCCGTAGTTTTTTTTTTTTTCCAAAAACTCTGAATGTTTTATTTAAATTTGAATATTATCTACTATGTTTTATTTTATGTTTTATTCAATTTTAATTTTAAATTTTAAAAATTTTAATTTTTAAAAATAAAATTAATTTTTAAAAAAAAAAAATTTTTTAAAAAAATAAATTTTTTCAAAATTCCGAGGGAATGGAGTTCCTCGGAAAATTCCGAGGAACTTTCTCCCCTCGGCAAATTCCGACGAACTTTAAGTTCCTCGGAATTTTCCGAGGGAAGAGGTTCCTCGGAATTTTCCGAGAAAGTCCACTCCCTCGGAATTTTCCGAGGGAAGAAAGTTCCTCTGAAAAGTCCGAGGAACATTTGTTCCTCGGTATTTTCCGATAAACATTCCGAGGAATATTTCGTCGAAACTTCCGAGGATTGGACCATCGGAATTCCCTCGGTATTTTCCGAGGAACCTTCCGACGAACTTCGTGTCCTCGGAGTTTCCTCGGAATTGTGTTTCCTCGGAATTCCGTCGGAATTTTCCGACAGAATTCCGAGGAAGTATGAAATTCCGAGGAGATATTTCCGAGGACTTGTTTCGTCGGTATGTCCTCGGAATAGCGTTATTCCGACGACATACCGACGATTTTTTCCCTCAGTATCCCGATGTTTTCTTGTAGTGAATTTAACCTGGTGGACAAGTCAAACCCGCGCGATAAAACTTGCTAGAAGGAACGTCGATCGACAACTCAATAGTTGCATTGATCGGCGGGCTGAAAGGTGTATCGATCGACAATGCTTAATCGGTATCGATCGACAGTTTCTCAATACCAACAAGCAGTTTCTCAAGACCAACAAGCGATAGTTGAGGTTTTAGAACTAGACAATAGATAATCTAAACAAACGGAAGTTGATAGATTATTATATTCCAACCTTAGAATCTATACCATTATAATCCTGATGACCTAAATAGAAACCCTAAGTCTAGCAAACCATCCTTCCATCAAACAACTCATCGATTTACTGAACAACTGCCTTGTTTACTCTGTTCTGCTATTTACTGTTTTATAATCGATTAGCCTAGCTTAATCAATAACTATTTAGATCTAGTATGTACCCTAGCTCCATGTGAATTAGATCCCTAAGTGCTACAACTCGGCCTCTTATTTGAGAAAGTACCAATCACTCTTTATGATAATATGAGTGATATCACTCACAGCCAGAACACTCCCCTACTCGCGACAGCCTAGTTTTTTTTTTATCAAAAACCGGTTTCGAAAGGGTAAAGGCTCAAGGGTTTCAAAACGTTTTTAAACATCAAATAAAAACCTTACCACCCTTTCTAGCCCAATACCACGGATCCTAGTCTACGGATCAGCCATTACACAGCCTCCTAACACTCACCTCACACACTTAGAAATTTTATCGGTTTTTTGGAAATTTCTCTCACACATATGAACAACAAGAACGTTTTGAGAGAGAAAGCACAGGGGTTCTAAACTCTCAAAATGACACCCCAAAGGTCCTATTTATAGCCACGGATTATATGCAAACCCCTTGACAAGTGCCCATTCATGTGTCCCCACAAAAGCTCCATTTTCATGCATTGGTTGTATCTGATGACTTTCGTTTGGCTTTATTTCACTCGATTACCGATTTTGACCATATCGACCAAAAATGTGTTCCTCTGAACCAACTTGGTTTTGACTCGACAAAACTCCATATCATGTCTCCAAATACCTTAGAAAATGTTCCTAGGTTAACTCCTGGAATCACATTTGTCATCTTTGCCCTTTGGCCGCTACCAAAACTCTGCGTCGACCATCTCCAAAACCTTTATCGACCATTTGTTGTTTCGCCTGTACCAACTTGATTCTGAATCGATCCAGTGTCTTCATTTGATCCATAAAGATGATTAGCATTGAGCCTTACTTGATTTTCTGACATTGCACAATCCTCCATACCCAACCTCGACCATATCACAGCTCAGTTCCATATCTTCGACCAATTCTGATTTTTACTCAACCAATCTTCAAATGTCTTCGACCAAATGTCTAAGAACATTTTCTTATATCATCCCACTTCAATCACTGGTCGATCACAAGTCGTTAACTTCGCGTTGACTTGCCTCCTAAGACCAGGGGTATTACATTCTCTCCTTCTTAAAATGAATTTGTCCTCGAATTTGCACTGTACCACGCTTACGCTGTGTTGGGGTCAAAATCGGTCACGACCAAGTTAATGTCCAAACCTCCGAAAAAACAAGTGTGAGTGTCTTTCGGCGACAATTATGCTTGGTAAAAAATGTCACGACACAGGATCTCGAGATAAAACCTTGTTCGAGTCTCGGTTGGATCAAACACAAGCTGTCCCAAGGTAACGGAAACGTATCTAAACCAGCCATGGATAAGTTCGAGTGTGACGATCGGAACACGGACAAGCCAAGCTCGATCACTACGAAACGACCGAACATGCGCACTGCCCGGTCGCTACGTAGGTTTCCCGAAACGTCGAATAAGACACGAATCCATGCATTCTCGTCTACTCTTTGATGCTATCTCCCGAAAACCGTAGCAAACCCATTTCATGTTTCTCGACATTTGAAGTCATCAATCGAACGTTACGATAAAAACTGCGGAAAGTTCGTTTTTATCGAAAGAAGCCGTAATAAACGCTTCGAGCCAAAATACGGCCCGAAGGAACCTAAAACATGACTCGAAGCCCACTTTGAAAGGGGTGCTGCAATGGTGCTAAAGTCTTTGAAAAATCTTCTGTAGAAACCAACCAGTCCATGAAAACTTCTAACTTCACTCACACTCTTAGGACTTGGCCAATCTCGGATCGCTTTCACCTTTTCTTCATCAACCTTGATTCCTTGAGCTGTAGCAACAAAGCCTAAAAACACAAGGTGATCTGTTCCAATAGTACAATTTTGATAGTTAGCAAACAGAGACTCTTTCCTAAGCACTTCAAGAACAGATTTCAGATGATTCACATGCTCATTCAAAGACTTGCTGTAGATCAAAATGTCATCAAAGTAAACTACAACAAAGTGGCCTATGAATGCTCTCAGGACGTGATTCATCAATCTCATGAATGTACTAGGTGCATTTGTGAGACCAAATGGCATAACAAGCCACTCATATAACCCATGTTTGGTTTTAAAAGCAATATTCCACTCATCCCCCTCTTTCATCCTAATATGATGATATCCACTTTTTAAATCAGCCTTAGAGAACACACACGAACCATGCAATTCATCTAACATGTCATCAAGTCTAGGGATAGGATGTCTGTACTTTACAGTGATATTATTGATGGCTCTGCAGTCTACACACATGCGCCAGCTTCCATCTTTCTTTGGCACCAAGAGTACTGGAACAGCACATGGACTCATGCTTTCCCTGATGTTTATCCTTTTTTGTTGACCTTGTTCAGCAACAAGCCAATGTCGTATAATATATCAATCTGACGGCAATTCAGAGACCGTCTATCATGCAAAAGGATGCGACCAGCCAAGGAATTCTGCGAACACAATTTCCAAAATTCGGTCAACAGTCTTGGTCTTTGGTCAAGTCAATATTCCTAGTCAAGTCTTCATAGTTTTAAGAGCTTTATAGTTTCAAGGATTGACTAGATTATTTAATGGAAAAATGATTGCTGACTACATGAAGTATCGACCATCACATGGCTAACCATGCAAAGTATACTAATGTATACCTAGCTACACGAAGTATATGTTATGCATGATAACATCCCTCAACTTAATGATTTTATGTAATTAACATCACAAGTTTAATTTCATTCATCCAAAAAGTGATGTAGATATCAGAGACCGTTAAATACCTCGTTTCATCAATTAAAATATGACCAACCCGACTGTAATTTAACTGAAATTATATTTTAACCCACATTTTAAGAGGGTAACAATTTTTTATAAATATCTAATGTACAAAATCAATATATTTTAACGTTTTTTGATATGTAGTGTTTTAACATTTCTATTTTGGTGTATTAGAATACTACTATATAATTATATTTTTTATATTTATATTAAATATGTAAGTTATAAAAGATATTATGTAATTTTGTTTTTTAAAATTATTTTAATATGTTTTCTTATGAACTTTTCATAAAATTTATGTAATTCGTTTGATGAATTGTGTGATATATACTTATTTTTAAAATTTTAATTAGAAAATATATTTGACGTCAATTTATTGACTCTAACATTTTGTTTGCTCGAAACTTATTTGATGTCAATTTAAATCAAACATAATCTCACATATATAATTATAATATATGTACTTTTAATAATAAAATAATCTAAGAATAAGTATATAATATGAAAGTTTTAATAAGTTTAAATGAATGCAATTTAATATAAACAAAATAATGCATTAATTTAATTATGGATGAATTTAATTAATTGTATATCAAACAAATAAGATGTTGGAGTA
The DNA here is from genome assembly GCF_020379485.1 of Brassica napus. NCBI lineage: Eukaryota > Viridiplantae > Streptophyta > Magnoliopsida > Brassicales > Brassicaceae > Brassica > Brassica napus. The sequence goes on from NC_063438.1 coordinate 16,750,163, forward strand.
AGTAAATTGATATCAAACAACTTTTACAATAAAAATTGATCAAATAAATATATATCACACAACTATTCAAAAGAATTACACATATTTAATTAAAAATTAATAACAAAACAGATTAAATAATAAAAATAAAAATTAAATAATATCTTGTATAACTTTTGTATCTAATATAAATAAACTAATACAACTATATAGTTTTCAAATACACTAAAATAAAAATTTCAAAACACTACTTATCAAAATTTTATAAAACATATTGAGTTAATAAATTATATTTTGTTAAAAATATTCTCACGCTTTTAAAAAGCGGATCAAAACCTAATTTTTGTTTAATTACCGTTAGGTACACCATATTTTAATTGAGAAAATGGGAGACTTAAACGGTCTTTGACATCCATATCACTTTTTGGATTAATGAAATTAAAGTCGTGATGTTAACTACATAACATCATTAAGTTGAGGGATGTTGTCATGCATAACATATACTTCGTGTAGTCTAGTATACATTAATTTAGTTTGCATGATTAGCCATGTGATGGTCAATACTTCATGTAGTCAGCAATCATTTTTCCTTATTTAATACTACTGATTGCCTATTATATAAAGGCTTGCTTTGTATTGTTTTTATTCATTCAACCCTTTTAATAAATATCTACTTTTTAAATTTGTTGAATCCTTTGTTCTTTGGAACATCGTAATGCTACGAGAGTGATCTCCGTAAGCACGGTCTTGTTCACTAGTGGGGCTGTCTCTCACGGACTAAGACCAACCCAGAAAGTATCTGGCCTTCCGCAGCCTTATACTGAAGAACCATCGATCCACCTTTCCTTTGATCCATCTTTGGGTCAAAGCTTATCCTTTTCACCAACCTTCGAGTGTTCCTTGGGAGATTTTCTATTAAGTTGTATCAGAGCACACTTGAGGGTTCGGTGTTCACTTCTTTCATTCATCATTCTCATCTTCTACTAAAAAAAAAAAAAAAAAGATCCACGAGAAAACAAGAGATCATTCCACCTGAAGTAAAACTGAGACTGCTCTTCCATCTCTCATAATGGCTCTAGGAGATTGCTTCTCCGAAAGCAACCTGTTTTGATCACTAGTGGGGCTGCCTCTCACGGTCACAGGTTTAAACATTAAGTCGGATTTGAGGGCAAATCCTTTTGAAGGAGGAGGGGATGATGTGACCTTGTTCAGCAACAAGCCAATGTCGTATAATATATCAATCTGACGGCAATTCAGAGACCGTCGATCATGCAAAAGGATGCGACCAGCCAAGAAATTCTGTGAGCACAATTTCCAAAATTCGGTCAACAGTCTTGGTCTTTGGTCAAGTCAATATTCCTAGTCAAGTCTTCATAGTTTTAAGAGCTTTATAGTTTCAAGGATTGACTAGATTATTTAATTCTACAGACTGCCTATTATATAAAGGCTTGCTTTGTATTGTTTTTATTCATTCAACCCTTTTAATAAAAATCTACTTTTTAAATTTGTTGAATCCTTTGTTCTTTGGAACATCGTAATGCTACGAGAGTGATCTCCGTAAGCACGGTCTTGTTCACTAGTGGGCCTGCCTCTCACGGACTAAGACCAACCCAGAAAGTATCTGGCCTTCCGCAGCCTTATACTGAAGAACCATCGATCCACCTTCCCTTTGATCCATCTTTGGGTCAAAGCTTATCCTTTTCACCAACCTTCAAGTGCATTCCTTCAAGTCTCGCTCGGTCGCTACGTAGCAACCGAGCGCACGTCCCGCTCGGTCGCTACGTAGTAACCGAGCTTTCCCGAAACGTCGAATACGACACGAATCCATGCATTCTCGTCTACTCTTTGATGCTATCTCCCGAAGATTGTAGCAAACTCATTTCATGTTTCTCGACATTTGAAGTCATCAATCGAACTTTACGATAAAAACTGCAGAAAGTTTGTTTTTATCGAAAGAAGCCGTAATAAACGCTTTGAGCCAAAAGACGGCCCGAAGGGACCTAAAACATGACTCGAAGCCCACTTAACGATTTCTTAACCAAAAGCCCGTAAACCGTAGGACGGTTTATGCTTGGTTCGCAAGGAAAGATAAATGTCAAGTTTCCGCGGATAAATACAAAGTTTTGGAAGATAATTACGAAAATCGGGAAAAATGGAATATCTCCATTTTTTGGCTATGACAGCTTAAGGGCAGAAGGGGAAAAGCGTAAACCAATCTAGGAGCGAGTATATAAGGAGTCCTAGGCGAGAGGCATGAGGAGAACGTTTTCAGAGCAAACTTAGCACTTAGAGCAATTAGGCAACTTTCCGTTTTGTTATTTCGAGCTGCGACTCAGTTAGGTTTAGCCGTCTTAGGGTTGTTAGAACTAAGAATCTCACCGACAGCTCTCGAGCCCAGGCTTATACCTTGTTGTAAACGCTCATACGCAAATTCGGAATAATACTTCTCTTTGCTCTCTTTTTATGATTTCTTATACTTTATCGTTGTTATCTCGTGTTCTGATTGCTTGGCGTGTGGTATTAGCAGATATCCGGGACCTTTGGAAAACTAGGGTTCTCCTACTTTCCTAGTTTAAACGGAAATTGACAATGCAAATTTTGGTTCCCACACGCTGTGTTACTCGGACTTCGCATCCTTCTTCAGACTTCCTTTGACTTAAATACATCTCATATGCTTCTTCCTCTTCCATGCTCCTCGAACTCAAACTCCACTTGTATTCTCTCCAACATTTACCATCTCTTCTTCCTTTGATTTGATTCTCACTTCGCAAATGACTTCCACTTGCTGATCTTCCTCTCATTGCACACAAATCCTCTAGAGAATTCGTCCTTGAGACTTCTTTCCTTTCACTACACTAAGTCACCTCGACTTCCTCTTCGCACACTAATTGTCGCCACCACCATTCGTCATTCAATATCTCCCCTTTTTGGAAACAACTTCCATCCTGACAGCAAGTACATCACCTCTTCTTGGTGATCTTAATGCTTGAACTCATCATCTTTACTACATCATCCTCTTTCTACAACCACAATCTATGGGCTTCACACTTGCCTTGTCTCTTTACTAGACTTCTCAAGTCTCGGTCTTCACTCTTGACATGAACTCTTAAACTCACAAGCATTCTCTTCCTCAATACACTTCAGACATCTCTGAGCATATCTCTGGGCATACTACCATTTACACTCAAAACCTCTCTAAGGTCTTCACACTTCACGACTAACAACCATCCGCATCATATACTTCCTTTGATGCATATGGCTCTTCGCAACACAAATGAATAGCACACCATGGATGACTTTGTCTTCCATACGACAAACTGACGACTACACCTGTGACGTCTCTGAAACTTCACACACACCACTAACATCTCTGACCACTCAAGGTCACACCACTGGCGTCTTTGAGTCTTCATACCTAATCATTCCCACTGATAACGCCTCTGAATCTTCACACTCGGTCATTCTCACTAATAACGCCTTCGAGTCTTCACACTGACCATCACACCAAGGATGTCCTCGACTCTTCTTCTCCTACCCATATTTAGAGCAGCTTCAGAAAGAGTAGCATCTTTCCTTATTCCCAGATCAATAATACCCCTTTCTCCCAGAAGATCCATTATCACACCTTTTATGGACCAATTATCATACCAAAATGAAATATGACGACCATTCCCAATTTCTACCTTGTAGAAAGACTTCGCTAGTGGTTTGAGTTTGAGCATCTTCCTCCACATCCAAGAACCAACTTGAGTATTAGCTTTTACTTCCCAGAAACTCTTTTTCTTTAGTAGATTCATTTTGACCCACCTCCCCCAAAGAGAATCCACAGCAAGCATTCTCCAAATAAGCTTCGACCCATATACTATATTGACTTCTTTCAGTGAACGCAACCCCATACCTCCTTCATTTTTTAGCTTACAGATATCTTTCCATGATACCTTAGCACCTGAGAACTTTAAATCTGGACCCGTCCAAAGAAAAGAAGCACATAACTGCTCCACCTCTTTAATACACTTGCTGGAAATCTAAACACAGAAGCCCAGAAATTTAACATACTTACCAACACTAATTTGAGTAATTGGAGTCTACCAGCATATGACAAAAATCTACAAGTCAAGGAGCAGATCTTGCTTCTTACTCTCTCCACCAGCGGTAATGGAAAGTTTGCCAATATTCTTCTTTTTCCTCCTCTTTAACTCCAGCCATATATGCTGTAGACTTCTCAATACTAATTCTCAACCTCGGCTGCTTAGCGAAATCCCCAAATACAGAAAGAACACCCTCAATAGATTCTTTAGTGCCTTCCACAAATACCATCAAATCATCCGCGAAGCATAGGTGAGTAGGAGATAGAGATTGGCACCGAGGATGCAGCTTGAACTTCCTCTCTCTCACAGCCTTGTCTATCTTGTGGGATAACACATTCATTCACAGAACAAAGAGATACGGAGAGAGAGAACAACCCTGCCTCAGTCCTCTCTTACTTTGAAAGTACCCAGCAAGCTAACCATTCACTTGAGCTGAAAATGAGGGAGTAGTTATGCAAAGCTTTATCCACTGTAAGAATCTCGCTAGAAATCCTATTGCCTCAAGACTCCGAAGAACAAAGCTCCACTGAACAGAATCAAACGCCTTAGATATATCAATCTTCATCACACACCTAGGTGAGACAACATCCTTGTGATAATCCTTGACCCACTCTGATGCTAATAATACATTCTCCATCAGAAGTCTTCCTTTAATAAACGTTGACTGTTCGCAGAAACAATTAGCGGAAGAATCAGCTTTAGTCTATTAGCTATAATCTTCGAGACCACCTTATAAATCACATTGCAACAAGCTAGTGGACGAAAATCTCTCATCTCTAATGATTGAGATTTCTTAGGAACCAGAGCCAAGTTTGTTGAGTTTACCCCCTTAGGTAGAAATCCATACCTGAAAACTGATTGGACAGCAATGATGAAGTCCTGAGCAACAATAGACCAGGTTGTCTTGAAAAATTCACTTGGAAATCAATCCGGGCCAGGTGCCTTATTTGATGGCATTGCAAATCAAACCTTGCATATCTCCTCCCCAGTAACCTCAACTTCCAATAGACTGCAATCCCAGATGAGCATCGAAAATCTAGTAGCTCCCTCAACTCTTCAATACTAGCTCCAGAATAGTCTTCAGGAGTCTGGTTGAGAAACTCGGAAAAAAACCTGACTGATTCCTCCTTGATATCCTGCTGCTGCGTAACAGTAATACCATTCTGACACCTTATCTCTCTTATAGTATTTTGCGCTTGTCTAGATCTGATGGCATTATGAAATGTTTTATTATTCTGATCTCCCACATCTAGCCAATGGAGTTTCGCGCGTTGCTTTAGAAAATCCTCTTCCAAACTTGCAACATGAAGCCATCTCTCATAGGCTACAGCTTCCTCCTGAATAGAGACTTCACTCGGGTTTGATAAGGTGATCTTTTGTTTCTTGCATATAACCTTATGAGCTTCCTTAGCTTTTTTTCGTCAGATTACCCAGTTTCTCCTTGCCAAGCTCCCTGATGAGAGGCTTTACACTCTTAAGCTTCTTAGAAAACCTGAACATAGCTGAAGTCGAGTGGAATAACTTCGGTGTACCATCCCAAAACCCTCTAACCAGAGGGAGAAATGCTTGCAACTACCCAATTGCATTCATATATTTGAAAGGCCTTCTAATTTTCACTTCAGGGGAAAAATTTTGGATCTTGCATCTCATGTGATCAGAACAACCACCTACCTTAAATACTGAATAAGCACTCGTGAACCTCTGTAAAGCTATATCATTAATAAGAACCCGGTCCAGTTTTTTGCAAATAGCTCCTTCTTCCCTCTTGTTACACCAAGTAAACAATGGACCTTGATAACCCATATCCGATAGCTTACAATGCAGAGCCATTTTTTGAAAAGCCGTCATACCACTTGAAACTCTACTATACTCCATAAATCCTGAATTTTCCTCACCCTCCAAAATCTCATTGAAATCACCTACTATCATCCAAGGCTTACTACTAAACATAGCTGAGTCTTGATGATGGCATAGATCCTCCCAAAACTCCTTTCTTTCCTCCACAAGATTATTTGCGTAGACACTTGTGTAGAAAAACTCTTCTCGCCCATGTAACCCAACAGAACAGATGATAAGCTGTCCTGATTTGTAGACTGGGGTTACACAAACATTATCTCTCCAAACAAACCAGATTCGACGTCCCCTACTATACTCGTAGTTGGTTATATAAGACCAACCTATAAAAACCTTCTTTAAGATACTCTCCGACTTCCAAAATACACCCAAAATTCATGTTATTTCTTCTTACCCAATCTTCTATAACAGAATGCTTCAAATATTTGTTAAATCCCTGCACATTCCAGAATAAATCTCCATGAATTAGTGTTTGCGTCGAGGCCTTGAGATCCTCCCTGGATTTGCATCCGGAGCCTTTTGGCTTCCTACCTCTTCTCGACCCTACTTTAATCTCCTCCTGAACCTGCTGATCCAATATATTATCATCCATTAAATCATTCTCCATAATCTCCATCTCCTCATTACCCTCATTGCCATCATTGCCATCATCTACATATGTAAGTAGCTTATCTTCTATCAGCTCACCTTCCTCGGTTTCATCCACACTTAGCACAGAAAATTTAGATGCAGAGATCTCTACCTCTTCTTTCTGAGTTGATATGAATAAAAACCTTCCTGATTTCGCTGTAGAAACCATAGACCACTCACTAGGACCAGCGACTCCCTTTTCCTTCTTTTGACTATTCTTCTTCTCAATACTACCATTTCCCACTCCTCCAGTTACTTCTTTACATATACTACCTTCAACCTCCCTTCCCACACTACCATTGGCAACTACTGAAACATTCGCTACACTTTCAGGACTAGTAGCTTTCACACCACTAACTTGAACTGGAGACCGAGAAGCATTCCTACTCTTCTTCCCCTTACCCTTTGTAGCACACACTGCTTCACTATGTCCCCATTTGTCACAGAGCTTACACCTAGCCGGCAACCATGGGTAATAGAATTTCACAGTGAATTGCTTACCCTCCTTAGTGAATGTGATCTCTTTAGGCAAGACTTTGGTGACATCAACTCTCACAAATTTTTTTGCCTCATCAAGGTTTGTACAAGCAGTGGTTTCCAGGTGAGGCTTCACAGAAAATCCTACTGTACTCGTAATGAAACTAAGCTCTTCCCACGAATACATATGAAGCGGAACTTTCTCCAAGTGAACCCACATAGGGATAGCTTCTTCTTTGTGATCCTCTTCCTCAGTTGTTGGAGTCCATTTCGACCCAATCATTGGAACCCCACCACATTCCACATTCCCCGGCGAAGGATCTTCTCCTTTGCCTTTTGACTTGAAACCTTGAACATCATCGTCGTTGGATTCACTTCATAGACTTCAATCTTTGTAGATGTATCTCCATACTTCCAAATCTTATTTAGAACCATATGGACCTTAGCTACATGAGGAGCCAGATCTAGGAACTTTCCCACAACAAAATCTTCCCAAAGCGGTGTAGAGTTCCCGACAATCTCATCCGGAATCTCTACCATGTTGACCCCATCCTTCGTTGAGACCTCCACCTCATACTTCCTCAACTTTTTCTTATCCTGCGCTGCCGTAATCCAGCTTTGATCCAAACCTTTCCAACCACCTTCTGTGATTCCCTGCTTCACCCCATCATCCAGAACTACCTTACAAACTGAAACTTCCCCTGGCGGCTCTGAAGAATCCGGCGGAGGAGCCAGATCCATCGTGAAACCCTCGACGAACTTTCTCTCGAAATCGCCCAAAATATCGCCTTAGTAAAATGGTGAGTTTTGCTCTCTTGAGTTGAGTTAACTTAAAATTACTTCATTTATCATCAAAGTTATCGGACTTCTATTGATGTATTTGTATATTAGTTTTGGGAAAGGACGCCAGAGAGCCAGAGTTCATTTTTCGCTAGCCACAAGGCAACCATTGTTAAAAATTTGTTTGCGCTGATAGAAAAAAAATCAATAGAAGTTATTGATTAACAAGAAAAAAAATTCGTAAGACATTGCAAAAAGTAGTAACTATTTGTTGGAAAAGGGACGCAATCCAAGAGAACACCAGGAAAGCTGAAACTCAGTTGAGGATAAACTATCTAGAATATTTGAAATTATATTAAGACTTGAATTCGAGGACGAATTCTTCATTAGTGGGAAAAAATTGTAACGACCCAGTTTTATCAAAACCGGTTTGATTTTAACCATAACTAGGTTAAGATCCGCACCTTGCGTGGAATGAACATTATATATATAAATTATTTTATATATTATATGTTTATAACATATTATGAAATAATAAATATATATTAAATAATTAAAAAGTAATTATCTACTACTTATATAATTAAATTGGTGCGAACATATAAATAAATTTTATAAATCGAAAAAATATTTTTCTATTTGATATGATATATAATTAAATTTAAATGATAGTAACATATATATATGGTATATTTTAATATTAATATTTATTAGATGATGCTTTTTGCTCATTTTTTTTTTATCATTTGTATCTGTTATAGCAAAAAGTCTAAATTAGTGATAACAAAAATTTTACTGTAGGATTAATGGTTTAAGTAATTTATAATATTTTAAAAAATTTAGTTGTCTATACTTTTTCAAATTTTTTATCAAAAAAATGTTCAAAGTAAATTTCAAAATTAAGATATTTATGTATTTTTATATGGCATATAGTTTAATTTAAAATGATACATATATTTACATATCTTTTATATTTGGTACTTATTAAGTGAGACTTTCAACTTATATTATTTTTTAATTATTTGTATCATGTCATAACAAAAGTTTTAAATCATAGATCACAAAATTTGAATGTGAAATTTTTAACAGTTTTAGTAATTTATACTCGTTTTTAAAAATTCAAAATATAATATATAAATATTTTTTTAATTTTTATGATATGGTTACTATGATTGTTTAATTTATTTTAATAGCTTAAAATTAAACAAATATAATTATAATACACACTTATTTTTATCAAATCTTTATTTTTCAAAATCATTAATTGTCATATATACTTTAGCCAAATTAGAAAATTCCGTAATCTTATTTAATGAAATAATGAAGCGCATTAATAATGTATTTATTGTGGTTTAATAAAAAACTTATTATATTTTTAGATTGACCAACCTATTTTTCTAACGATTCTAAGAATCATTCTATTAATGACACGTGACTACAAAAAATGTTGTAATACTTCTCAAATAATATATAGGGGATTATTATTAATATCAAGTCTGGTGGTCGTTCAACTATGCGTTTTGGTGTGTGTATATACTCAACACGTAAGCCTCCACTTCTCCACAAACCCTCGCCGCACACCTTCACATCTCCATATTCCAATCACACCTTGAGACATCGATCTTCACAAGTCACCATCACAGCCCTTGTAGTTGATGTCAATGGAGCCTCATGTTGCTGTCGTGTTGGTGATTTACAATGGAACTTAGAGGATTAGATATGGAGAAGAGACGCAAGTAATGGAGCCACCGCGTCATGACACTTCCGGTGCCGATCTACATTTTAACCAACCGTTAGCCATTGAGGGAGAGGTCCATGACACCAGTGGCGGATCCAGAAACTATTTTTACTGGGGTCAGGGACTCGTAATATAAATATAGTTTAAGGCTTAAAATATTTGTTCACGTATTTTGTTAAAGAAAAAGTATTGTTTTCAGTATAGAAAAATGTACTACGTGTTTAAAATACTGTATGGGCCTTAAGTCAACTTAAAAATTGGTAAGCGGGCTGTAAATTTTACTTAAAGAAAAAATATATACTGAAAATGGGGTAGGTTAGGGATTGAACCTGAGTTAAGTGGGGTCATACATGCAACCGACACCACTTGAACTAACGATTCTTTCTAAATTTCCATACAAAACAAAACCTTTTTAACATTTTACTGGGGTCAGCTGACCCCATAACACCCTTGGTGGCTCCGCCCCTGCATGACACCGCAGAGCCATGACATTGCTGTCCGAGCCGTCGCAAGTCACCGCCGTCAAATCCGAGCAATAACCTCACGATCTCCACCTTGCTTACTCAACAAGCTTCTTTTCTTCACTTGGCTTGGTCGCTCACCAATGACGTAGCCACCTTAATCAGCCGTGAAACTATGCATGAGGTTTAAGTGTCATTCTCATGTTCTTGTACGATCGCATGACCTTTGGAATGTTTCTTGTGTTACAAGCAACATCAATAGCATAAGCACTAATCGTGTCATGCCATGCGCAGGAAGAAACGTGGAACTATGTAAAAGCCGGTAAACGGACTGATGTAAACGATATAATAAAAGCGAAGTTAAGGAAATAGACGTATATAGAAAACGAATACGAGGACGATAAGAAATCGTATTCGCACAAAGGGACATGGAGGCGAGATATGATCTCTTTCCTTAACTCAAAATATTCACTCCATTAGTGAGACGGGACTGTACTAGGCAGACGAATCACGCCACACCCGTGATCGCCCTATCGAACTATAAACTCTACGAAACACTCTCGCAATATAGACTTACGCAGAGGGATTTTTGCTGTCATTTGGAAAAGGTTAAGAAATGAAGGAAGAGGAGAGACGATATTTAAAGAGCCGGAGAAGACCCACTTCCCGCAACAGCTGCTGCACGTGGGCGAGAATCTCGCGGAGATCGAGGAAAGTTGAGTTCCGAAACTTCTTCCTCAAGACTCTCTCTTATCTCGTTTTAAACTTTCGAGAGGATAAAATGCATGACGTTTTTATTTTCTAGACGAACTACTTGTCGTTTTAAATAAAATTGTATGCTGTTTTTTCCCGAAATAAATGGCAAAACATTGAGCTTAACTTGGTTCAAAAAGAATAATTCTTATCGGGCCAAAGGCTCTCCACCCAAGCCCAAGCCCAAGCCCAAGCCCAAGCCCAAGCCCAAGCCCAAGCCCACGCCGAGCCGAGCCGGCCGGACGGCGGCGGCGGCGCGCGCGTGGGGAGCTCTCTCTTTCTCTGAGCCGTTTACACTCATATGACACAAGCCCATATTTATACTGCTCTATGACTCTTGTATTCCCCGATGTGGGACAATTGTTGGTTTTGTCATTTAGACAAAAGCTGCAGTGTTACATACACCAAGCTACCAACTTCTTAGCATCATTTCTTATTCAATATTAATCTGTTTTTGATGTGTGAATATACCAGGTTGTAGTGCTCATTACAAGCTTTACAACGAGCTGATGATCTGACCGGAATAGCCACCGGTGTAGCCGGAAAGGTTACCGAAAAATCAGAAAACATCAGCTTATATATTCTTTGTAAAACAGAGTTCCAACAATCCCCCACATCAATAGAAATGACTCTTCTAAACATATGCAGACTAAATGTAGACTCGATATACTCTAAAGAAAAAACTATACTTATTCTAATCCTGAGTAGACTAGACAGACTTATCGAGAGTGTTAGCGAAAAATTCACTGTGTTTGAGTTGGTGGCATTTTTAAGCCTTGAACCACTCATAGTTAATATCTGTCGGGTTTACTTTACCAGAAGGTGAACATGATGTCTTGAACCAACCGGTGTTTTATGTAAACTGAGACAACATGCATAACGCAGCTTTATTTTCTCGTAGAACTTAGTTCTCTATTGTGTTCATTGTGGCCCTGAACTATTCCTGGTTTTCATGAGTGAACTTAGAGAATATAGCCTTGCATTTATTCTCCTAGAAACGGCCCCATTTCACACTCATTAGGTGATTGACCATGAAAAATATTGAGTAATACTCCGCTTAGAAGCTATGAAATCATTAAAAGCTTATGCTTATCCTTCACACATTTGTTAGCACTTTTATCATCTTATGAGCTGGGAAGAGACTACTTTGTCTCAAGTGCTTTGGTAAGATTCTGCTTGATTTTGTTTTCCCTTTGAACCTACGTCTTGGGATCTCCAGTCATGATAGGTAGGGTTGCAATCAAGCATCCTCATTCGTTATAGGCTTTAAACCCATTCCTTTTGATGATCTAGCAACAACATCTCGTGGCAAACCTTTAGTAAATGGATCCGCTAGGTTGTCAGCCGATTTGACGTAGTCTATTGTGATTACACCAGTTGAGATAAGTTGTCTAATGGTTTTATGTCGTCTTCTGATGTGACGAGATTTACCATTGTAGAGATTATTCTCAGCCCGAGCTATAGCTGATTGACTATCACAATGTATGCGTATAGCTGGCACAGGTTTCTCCCACATAGGAATATCTTCCAAAAAATTTCTAAGCCATTCAGCTTCTTTTGCTGCTTTGTCTAAGGCTATGAACTCAGATTTCATGGTTGATCTGGCTAACACTGTTTGTTTGGTAGATTTCCATGATATTGCTGCTCCTCCTAGTGTAAAGACATATCCACTTGTGGATTTTGATTTTTTAGAATCTGATATCCAGTTAGCATCACTGTATCCCTCTAAAACTGCTGGTTCTTTACCATAGTGAAGCCCAAAATCTTTGGTGTAGCGCAAGTAATTGAGTACCGTCGTTATAGCTTTCCAGTGTGTATGACCTGGATTACTTGTATATCGACTAAGTACATTTACTGCATGCGCCAGATCTGGTCTAGTACAATTTGTCAAGTACATGAGACTTCCAATTACACGTGCATACTCGTTTTGTGAAACCGCTTCACCTGAATTCTTTGTCAAGTGCATTTGGGGATCTAACGGAGTTTTTGCCGTACTATTAGAGTAGTTTTTAAATCTCTCTAATATTGTTTGAGCATAATAAGATTGGGTTAAGATAATTTCGTTTGAATTTTTTATGACTTTAACCCCGAGAATTACATCTACTAATCCCAAGTCTTTCATCTCAAATGTCCCTTTGAGCATGTTTTTTGTTTGATTGATAACGTCTTTATTGCTTCCAATAATGAGCATATCATCTACATATAGACATAGCAAAACATACGCATTTTTGGTAGTTTTGCAGTATATGCATTTGTCACATTCATTAATTTTGAAACCATTTGACATCATTGTATTGTCAAATTTTTCGTGCCATTGTTTAGGAGCTTGTTTAAGTCCATAAAGTGACTTTACAAGTCGACATACTTTGTCTTCCTGTCCGGGAATGATAAAACCTTCAGGTTGTTTCATGTAAATTTCCTCTTCTAAATCACCATTTAGAAAAGCAGTTTTTACATCCATTTGATGGATTTCTAGGTCTCTTAAGGCTGCGATTGCTATCATCAGTCTTATTGATGTTATTCTCGTCACTGGAGAATATGTATCAAAATAGTCAAGGCCTTCCTTTTGTCGGAATCCTTGAACTACAAGCCTAGACTTGTATTTTCCACCAGGTTTGCGTGTCATTATCCATTTATTCTCTAATGCTTTGCAGCGAGGTGGTAAATCCGTTATGTAGTACGTATAATTTTGCATAATCAAATGTAATTCACTCCTGACAGCTTCGTTCCAAAATGGAGCTTCTGGTGAAGCCATGGCTTCTGCCAAAGTTTTTGGAGCATTTTCCAGTAAAAATACCATTAGGAAATCTTCTCCAAAAGATTTTTCCTTTCGAGCTCTTTTGCTTCTTCGAGGTTCATCTTTTTCTTCATTTTCTGAAATATCATTTATAGAAATCTCGACGTTTGTCTCAGTTTCTGAGTTCTTGTCATTGTCTCTTTCTTCTCGAGCTCGTTTTGAACCTTGTTTTTCCTTATATGGAAAAATATTTTCGAAGAAAGATGCATTTCTTGATTCCATGACTGTATTTTCATGAATGTCTGATATTTCAGACTTATGTACCAGAAATCGATAAGCATTACTGTTATGTGCATATCCGATGAAGATGCAATCCACTGTTTTAGGTCCAATAGTAACCTTCTTTGGTGGCGGTACCGCAACTTTTGCCAGGCACCCCCACACTTTGAGGTATTTATACGAAGGTAAATTACCTTTCCATAATTCATATGGAGTTTTGCCAGTTACTTTGTGTGGAATTTTGTTGAGGATATAATTAGTGGTAAGCAACGCTTCCCCCCACATGTTCTGGTTCCCCCCACATGTTCTGGGGTAACCCAGATTCCTGCAACATAGCATTCATCATCTGTTTTAGAGTTCGATTTTTGCGTTCAGCAACTTCATTAGATTCTGGTGAGTAAGGAGCTGTAGTTTGATGAATTATTCCATGTTCTTTACAAAATGCATTAAATGGACCATCATACTCGCCTCCTCTGTCGCTTCTAACTACTTTAATAGTTGTTTTAAGCTGATTTTCAACCTCGAGTTTAATTCTTTAAATTTTTCTAAGGTTTCATCTTTGCTATGTAATAAATAAACATAACAATATTTTGTGCAGTCATCTATGAAAGTCACAAAATACTTTTTACCACCTCTAGTTTGTAAGTATTTTAAATCACATAAATCGGTGTGAATTAAATCTAGAGGTTTATTAGTTCTTTTAACACGAGGTAATGGTGTTTTTGTGAGCTTAGCCTGTACGCATACTTCACATTTTTGTTTACTTGTTTTGCATTTAAGAATTAGATTTAAATTCATTAATCTTTGTATAGATTTGTAGTTTACATGGTCTAATCTTTCATGCCATATATTAAAAGACTCAACCAAATAAGCAACTGGCTAATTCTTATTCATTGAAACTTTTGGAGCTACAACTTTTGGAGTGACTGTCATTACATTCAACTTGACAAGTCCACCCTTAACATATCCCCTTCCCAAATACATCCCATTCTTCCTAATCACGAGCTTATCCGCCTCAAAACTTGTGGCGAATCCATTCTTGCTGAGCAAGGTTCCCGAGACCAGGTTCTTCCTCATGTCAGGCACATGCTTCACCTTCGTCAGAGTGACCTCATGTCCAGATGTCATCTTCAAAATCACATTGCCGCGTCCTTCAATCTTGGAGACTGCAGTGTTTCCCATCTTGAGCTTCTCCTCAGTCTTGCTATTGTGATAGGTGCTGAACATCGCCCTATCGGTGCAAATGTGGGTAGTTGCACCAGTGTCATACCACCATTCCTTGGGGTTGTTGCTTTCAACCATGTTGGCTTCAGTCACCACAGCAACGAGATCCTCCACAGTGAGATTTGCCTGAGCCTTCTCATCCTTGATCTTTTTGCGACACTAAACTGCCTTGTGCCCCACTTTGTGGCAGTAGTGACATTTTCTCCGGAACTTCTCCACATTCGCATTTGCATTGATTTCGATGCCTTTGTTCTTGAAGTTTTTTCCAGAAGCCTTCAGGGCTGCAGCAGTTCTGGAAGGCTTGGCAGGAGAATGAGCGTGTGCCTTTCCTTTGCCTTTGTGCTCAACCATGTTGACACTGTGCTCCTTAGGAGTGACCTTGTCATCAATTCGGTTTCTGGATTCCATCTGAAGCCTCATGATGAGCTCCTCGAGCCCCATCTTCTTCTTCTTGTGCTTCAAGTAGTTCTTGAAATCCGCATAGTTTGGAGGAAGCTTTTCAATGAAGCTGAGAGTTGTGAATGTCTCACAGATAGACATTCATTCAGCAGCGATTTCATGGCAAATGAGCTGAAGTGCTTCCACCTGATCCATGATGGGTTTTGAATCCACCATTTTGAAGTCGTGGAATTTTGAGACCACATACTTCTGGCAGCCAGCGTCCTTACCTCTGTACATCTTGTCCAGTGATCTCCATAGCTCTTTCGCCGTGGGGAACTCACAGTAGATACGGTACAATGGGTCAATGAGGCGACCCAAAATGTAGCCTTTGCAGATGAAGTCCGAATGCACCCATATGTCTACAGTTGCGAGACTGTGAACACCATCAATCTCGTAAGGCATAATGGGCTTATCCTCTTGGATAAACTTGTCTAGCTTCATCGTTGTCAGGAAGAACAACATCTTCTTCTGCCACGTCTTGAAGCCTTTGCCATCAAACTGGTTTGGCATCAGTCATTGAGTGAACACACTAGGGACAGCCGGAGGAGTTTGAACTGCCACCGGACCACTTGCAGTTCCTGAAACTGAACCCGTCTGATAAAGACCAGCACCGAATAGGCTACGGCGAGTAGTTTCATCAGCAGCATTTCCTGCAGGGAGGATAGTGCTCGTTGTTGCTGCAGCGGTTGACGCTGTGATGTTTCCAGCGGTTGTGACTGTTGCATCAGTGGCTGCAACGTTGAGTTGAGTGGTGTCAATGGGGGTGTTGTTATCGTTTGTCATTTTTCTGTAGAGAAAACATGAAAACGGATTAGTACTCCATTCAACAAATAACATATTATTTTAAAGAAAATAATAGTCTAAAATCGATGTTCATTTTTGGTGTTTGAACCAAATCATATTGATATATGTCTTTAAAAAACGTTTTGCAAACTCGCTTAAAAGCGTTCGCAGAAACCATTTTTATAGACTTAGAATATTTCACAAACTTGCTTAAGAAAGCGGTCTTGAAAGGATTCATTTATAGAACGTTTTTTTAAATATGTATCAGAAACGTTTCGCGAAAAATGCTAGAAAGCAATCCGCAAAGCGTAATGAAACAAGCAATAAACGTTTCGTGGAAATGCTAAAAGCAAATCGCAAACACGGTTATTAAATAAGAACAAACGTTTCGCGGAAGTGCTAGAAAGCAAATCGCCAACCCGGTTCCAAAACCCAATTTTATAAATCGTTCTTCAACCCGATTCGAGCTTTAGACATAAAGCGATTTTGAGTTAAGATTGTAAAAGCCGGTAAACGGACTGATGTAAACGATATAATAAAAGCGAAGTTAAGGAAATAGACGTATATAGGAAACGAATACGAGGACGATAAGAAATCGTATTCGCAAAGAGACATGGAGGCGAGATATGATCTCTTTCCTTAACTCAAAATATTCGCTCCGTTAGTGAGACGGGACTGTACGAATATAGAGTCCCAGGATACAACCATAGCAGACGAATCACGCCTGACCCGTGATCGCCTTATCGAACTATAAACTCTACGAAACACTCTCGCAATATAGACTTACGCAGAGGGATTTTTGCTGTTGGATTTCGATTTGGAAAAGGTTAAGAAATGAAGGAAGAGGAGAGACGATATTTAAAGAGCCGGAGAAAACCCACTTCCCGCAACAGCTGCTGCACGTGGGCGAGAATCTCGCGGAGATCGAGAGAAGTTGAGTTCCAAAACTTCTTCCTCAAGACTCTCTCTTATCTCGTTTTAAACTTTCGAGAGGATAAAATGCATGACGTTTTTATTTTCTAGACGAACTACTTGTCGTTTTAAATAAAATTGTATGTTGTTTTTTTCCAAAATAAATGGGAAAACGTTGAGCTTAACTTGGTCCAAAAAGAATAATTCTTATCAGGCCAAAGGCCCGACACCCAAGCCCAAGCCAAAGCAGCCCAAGCCCAAGCCCAAGCCCAAACCCACGCCGAGCCGAGCCGGCCGGACGGCGACGGCGGCGGCGGCGCGCGCGTGGGGAGCTCTCTCTTCCTCTGAACCGTTTACACTCATATGACACAAGGCCATATTTATACTGCTCTATGACTCTTGTATTCCCCGATGTGGGACAATTGTTGGTTTTGTCATTTAGACAAAAGCTGCAGTGTTACATACACCAAGCTACCAACTTCTTAGCATCATTTCTTATTCAATATTAATTTATTTTTGATGTGTGAATATACCAGGTTGTAGTGCTCATTACTAGCTTTACAACGAGCTGATGATCTGACCGGAATAGCCACCGGTGTAGCCGGAAAGGTTACCGAAAAATCAGAAAACATCAGCTTCTATATTTTTTGTAAAACAGAGTTCCAACAAACTATAGGTGAGAATTATTTGATAAGAATTCATGCTAAAACCTAGACTGAGAGACATATTTGTTTCCGATCCAGCTTCGATTTTGGCTAAGGTGGGGGTCTTTTCCCGAACTTCTCTTACACGGCTTAGGACCTCGAATAAGTATAATTTATTTCTAATATGTTCCGTCTGCGTGAAATTGAGTCTGTCATTGCTTGTTTAGTCTTTAGGTTCTTTGCTTAAACTGGATATAAGAATTTAGATGGTTCAACTTTGATTTCATTTAGAATTGGTGAATAAAAATAGTTGTTTTATTAAGATTTATGAGATTGTTCGAGACGGATACAAAGACGTGCAGCTTTATGCCGGATTGTATGGAGGTTACGGCTAGCTATGGTCGACCAGTTGAGCCGTAACCCAGCAGTGTCAAAAAATTGTCTACGGGCGTGTTTTACCGAGCACATATTCAGTGTGTGTGTTACAGAGCATATATTCGGTGGTGTTTTTGGCCTGTTAGTGGGCAGCGAGTGTGCACTTCGCTAGGACTATTGTTTGATCTCTGGGTACTTTAGTTACCGTGTTTAACATTTATTAGGGTTAAATTATATTTATTCGGAGTGCTCTGTCCGGGTCAATGGACTTCGGATTTAGTATCTCATACCTCACTGAGTGACTTCCCTATTGCTCACCCTTCTTTCTTCCCCATTTTAGGTGAGACAGATGAGTATATGATATTTGGACGGATTAGTGCTACTGAGCTTTTTATTCGGATTTTTATTTGGGTCTAGGGTGAGTGAAATTATGTATATAAGCTATATTATTATGAAGTATTGTTGGTGGTACGCTGTTCTCCAGATAAGAGGTGATGGGTGTCACATATCATGATTGAGAAGAATACATACAAGTGTATTAGTATAAAGAAATCATAAGGAAAGCGAAGACAACCTTTACATGTTCTTCTTAATACAGTTTTTGTTTGTAATCCTTGGAGATGTCGATGTCTTGATCGCTCTCTATCGGATTGGTTTTTTTTTTTTTTGTTCCGTTTCAGGTTGATCGGTTGAGCATCGTCATCTAGAAGGTAATTTTTTTAAAAAATTGTGAAGCAAATGATTTTCTTTTAGACTCCGAATGGTGACTGCGGTTTGACCGATGCGGGACAAGCGGTTCAACTGCGGTGCGGTTCTAACAGTTAGAAAAATATATAGATATATATTATATGTAGAGATTTTTGTTACTATTAACTGAAGGACGGGGTGGGACAATGGTCACCATTCGAAGCCTTAATCAAGGAAACGGTCATACTTAATATCTGTCTTCTACTAAGTATTTTTTTTGTTTGAATAATCGAGGCTAGCCCAGTTTGAAGCACGACTCGTCACTATTTTGAATCATATTTAGACCAATATTAATAACTACTAGCGGCTGACAAAATAAAAGCCCGTATTAAGGCTTCGAATGTTACGAACCGCTCCGCTCTGCACTGCAGTTAACAGTAACAAAAATCTCCACATATACCATATATCTATACGATTTTATAACTGTTAAAACTGCACCACAGTTAAACCGTTTGTCCCGCACCGCTACCGCATTTACCATTCGGAGCCTAAGAAGCACAATACATTAACAAAAAATAACCAAGTTTAATAATATTACAAATTTTATTAAAAACAAACATGTGCAAATTACTTTTTAATTACAACTCTTGAAATATACAATCATAAATTAATTATATAAGTGTTTCCAATACTTGGCCATTTAAAAAATAAATTCGTTCAACTCAAACAACATTTCAGTACCATCAATATTTAAATACATGGTGTACCATTTAGATTGAACATTATCATATCAAACTTTTGAATTATTTGTGTTTCTAATAAAAATGACATTCGGTTTAAGTAAAACAATAATCTACAAAAAAAAAATATTTACCGAAACTCAAAACCATCTAACCTTTTACGCTCCAACCTCTCTTCAACTAAAAAAAACCCCTAATTTTGTTGTGCTCTCCCGGTGGCCGCCGTCCTCTAGGGGTGGTCGCCGGTAGTTTCTCTCTGTGTTTTTATTGTGTTTCTCTGTTCATCTCCGTGGTCTATCTCTCTTTTGGCTGGGGTTGGGCTTGGTCGATTTGTCTCCGGTTCAGATCCAGCGGTTCCTGGCTCAGATCTGGTGGTCCATGGTGGTTTGCGGTGGGGCTTGAGGACGGTCTTCCCTTCTATTGTGGTGTCTCCAGTCTGCGAAGGGATCTCTGCCCGGTGACGTTTTCCCTTTCTCTGACCAAATTCTTCGAGTTGGTGGCGCGTGAGTCGTGGGATAAGCTCGTTCGATATTTTCGCTGCGGAGCGTGGCTGTTGGCTTCATAGTGTCTGGTTTCTGAGCGGTCTTGGCTCTTGTGGATCTTTGGATCTCAAGTTCCTCTGCTCCTCTTTTGGTTCTCTGGTGGCCTCCATGAGGTCGCGTGTGGAGAGATTCCATGGGATGGTCGTCGCCTCTTCCTTGCGATCTCGCCAGTGGCGGCGTGTGAAGCTGCTGTCTCCCCCTGTCGAGCTCCTCTTGGCATGTGGTTCTTACATCACTCTAAAGTCGGAGTAGGTTCTACGGTGTGGCGCTCCTCGTCACCAGTCTATGTACCTTCGTCATCTTAGTAAGTTGGCTTTGGTGAAAGCGAGTGGTTCTTAGGTCAGCGGAAAGGTGTTAGCTTGGCTCTCGGGCTTCTTGCTACGTTCGACGGTTGTTTCGTCGGAGGAGATGTGCCCGACCTGTCTCATTGCTCTATATGTGCTGGGTTAAAAGGGTGTACACGGTCCCGGGCTTGAGGAGTTGGAGGCAGCAATCTTTGAACTCCCGTCCTTCGGGACGGCATCGCCGGTTGTGGACTCCTCCTCGTGCTGCCGGTGAGGCAATGTTGGATGTGCTTGCGAGCTCGGGACGTGATTCTTTGGGAATGTATTGATGAGTGGGTTTCTAGAAGCTGTAGGAGCCGGTGTTTCAAGGTTTGAGGACGCCTTTCTCTCCGGTAGCTCACGGCAACTGGAGGCTTGTTGCGCTCATACCCTCTCATTAGGTCCGTCGCTGCTACGTTAACATCAGTCCCTTTCCGGACATCATCTTCTTTTGTTTAAAGTTGTACTCTGCTTTAGATGCTCTGTTTAGTTTCAATTTTTGCACTCTGCTACTTTGTATCTGTGTTCTTCTTTAAAAAAATGAAAACTTGGTAATATAATCTTTAACATTTTACCAAGAAAAAAAAAATGATTTACACTATAGATTGGAGAACTATGATATAAAAATTATAAACAAGATGTTTTCAAATTAAAAAAATATATAATTTTTTTATCAAATAGTCAACAAATATATATATTTATCAAAAAACGCAGATCAAAATCTAGAAAAAAATTATAAGAAAAGACAATTCTTTACGCATGGAATAGATTTTTGTACATAGTTCACATAATTAATATCTATACTATTAAAGGTAATCATCCCAAAAATTTACTTCTAAAAAGTTGTTGAACCTATTTATTTAACATGTTACTTCATATTTGCTTTAGTCAACAATTAAATATATAACTTTAAAAAAAATAAAAAATATTATATGTTAATAAAAAGAAAATTAGGCTAACTATTTTTCCTACATTTTACAAACTACCATAGTTTTTTTTTCTTTTGAAACTTCAAACTACCATATTTTCATGCAATCTATTTCACAAGCTCTACAAAATAATTTATTTCATTTACAGCTGTTGGTTTTCTCCCGAGTAAACTGGTTTCCACTAACCATTTGGAAACCAACGATAAATACAAAGCATAATAAAACTGTTAAATGTGATTATACGGATAAAAGTTGAAAACTAAGGCTAAGGTTGGGCATATGTAAAACTAAAAATATCTTAGAATTATTATAGTAGGAAGGAAGGTCGAATTAAATTTTTTTATTAGTGAAAAGTATTTTTATACGTTGAACCAAAAACATATCTCTCCTACTATAACACACCATCCTCATCTATTATTCCTACCGCATGAAATATATTATCACCATTAAATTATATTTTTGGTATTCGAAATTAAAAATCCAATTCACTTATTTATGTCTATATATTTTCGGTTTTGGCGAAGGTTTGGTTCATAGTTTTTGGACAGGTAAAACAGAAAACATACACACACATATATTCACATATATATACGATATATATACGATTATATATCTTTACAATTACAGTTTTATGTGCTATTTCACCGAATATGTCACCGAATATGTAAAATACTTATTAAGTTCGAGATGGACTAAAACAATACATTTATTATTTTTATTGTGAAATAATAACGGGCTAAGAATTTTATAAAATAATAGTTCATAGGTATTGGATTGGTAAAGTAAAAAAAACATATATGTATACCAACAATTGCATATTTTTACAATTACAGTTTTTACGGGTTATTCCTTAAAATATGTAAACTATATATTAAGTACAAAACGAATTGAAAAAATTAGATTGGTCATTTCTAATATGAACTAACAAACCGATTAATAATTTTATATTTAAAATTAACCATGCATTTTACAAGCACGGATCAAAATCTTGTTTTTCTTTGAAACAATATTTTTCTTTGTTTCTGATATGATCATGGAAAGCACCAAGGAATGGAATCATGAACCTGATCATGGAGAGCTTGTAGCTGTTGACGAACCTACACTTGAAGAATGTCTGAGCCGAAATAAAGCTTCTATCATCAAAGACAACTCGATCTACATTCAAGCTACTCTACACTCAAGCTGATCATCATCTAGGCAAGTAGCTTGTGTGTACTCTTTTTCCCTTGATTGGTTTTGTCCCACTGGGTTTTCCAATCAAAGTTTTTAATGAGGCATCAAGTTCACTTACATATCTCCTAGATGATGTATCATGGGTGCATCTCGGATGCATATCTATCTTATGTTATATTTAGACTATGATTTTTATTTCATGTTTTTAAATTTCGAAACTCTTTTAAAATTTGAATAAGTCTTAGTCTTGTTTTTAGATTACCAAGGGAGCCTGTTCCCTTTAATGAATTCGAGAAGTGGAGCCTGTTCCAGCCTTCTCTATATAAGCTTGTAGCCATCTTCTTTTATCATTATGCAATCTTTTATCAAAACCTTTTGGTTCTTTTCTCTCTTGTCGTGAGTGAGTGTCTGGTGTGTAATATCCAGTCTGTTGGTGTGCAATATCCAACGCCCAAGGGCTTTAGAGAGGTGTGTCATATCCGATCTAAGCCTAGGAGTATCAAGAAGCCTTTCCGCAGCCTCTTGTGTCACCATTCGATCCACATACCTTGAGAAGCTTGAGTCTTTTGATTCGTTTCTGCAAGGATTATCCCATCTGTTCCAGAGCATCATCCTAGGATCTCATTAAGTGGTATCAGAGCAACTCTGGAAGGGAAGTGTTTTGATTTCTATCTGTTTTTCGATTTGATCTCTTCATATTCTGTTGAGATTTTGATCGATCTAAGTTTCTATTGTTGAAATCTGTTAGATCTAAGTGTTTTTGATCACGAATCTGGTGAAGTCTCTTCATATACTCTTTGATTTCGTGTTAATCTGTGTTTCTTGTGTAAGAATCTATCGAACTTGGGTTAATTAGATCTTGTTTTGGGTATTAGACTGATCGGATCCTTGTTTATCAAGTTATCCGATTGCTTGATCTGATCTGTGTTCTTGGCGTTTAAATCTGATAAATCCGTTTGTGTTTGTTAAAAACCTGTCGATCTATTCTTATTCTCACTAGTTTTGATTGATCTATGATTGTGTTGTTGAGTTATTAATAGATTCAAGCTTGTTGATCTCGTTTCTTATAAAAACTTTTCACATTCTTGTTGCAGAAGTAATCGATTTGCTTAATCTGTTTCTGTTTTGGATTTGTGTGATTCCGATCTGTTCTTATTGCTTTGAATATAAACTATCTTGTTTGGTTGATTAGATTTCGAATTTAAATTGTCTCTGTTTAAGATTGATCGATCATATTGTGTTGGTGAATTGTTCTGATTATCAAACTGTTTTATTTGATTTGCTTGTCGTTATAAAATTTGATCTGTTGTTAATTCTGAGTGTTGTTTCTCTTAGAACTAGTTACTGGTTTCTGTTTTATTTGTGTCTCAGGTACCAATGGAGGAGGAGCACAAAGGAAAACATCAGCCAAAGAAGAATAGAGAATGCTCAAGATCAACCAGAGATGAGTACAGGCAAAAAGAGTTTGATCAGTTTGACAGGAACCGGAAGCATGCTGGATATGAATTTCAAATCCCTCCATTCCAAGGCAAGGCGGATCCTGAAGCTTATGTGAAGTGGGAAAAGAAGATTGAGTTGATTTTCAGTAGTCAACACTATGCTGAAAGGAAGAAGATTCAAATGACTACTGCTGAGTTTTGTGGTCATGCTTTAAGATGGTGGAATCAGTTGATAAAGTGCAGAAGACTTGATGGAAAAGAACCAGTGGAAACATGGCTTAAGCTGAGGGTTTTGATGCGTAGAGAGTACGTTCCAAGACAGTACCACAAGGAAGTTATTCAAAAGCAGCCTGAGACAAAGCTATGTTCTTCATTATCAGTTCAGAAACAATCAGACAGCAAGAGATCAAGTCCATCGAGTAACCTGGTTTCATCAAGCAAAACATCAACCCATTCTTTTGAAGATAGCATAAGGAAGGCAATTTCACAAGCGTTTAGGGATGTGGAGAAACAACTTAAACTGTCCAAGACTATATCTCCATCCTTAGAAGTACAGAACCAAGCGCCTTCCTCAACTGTCTCAGAACTCAAAGATGTAGAACCAGACTCAGTTGCACAATCAGACTTGGCTGCACTAGTTCAAGAAGATCAAACCGAGATTCCAACAATCACCATTCAGAAAGATGATCAACCCATCAAGGACGACCTGATTCTCTTCAAACAGGATGTAATAGAAGAGGAGGCACTCAAGGAATCAAAATCAGACAGTAGAGTAGAGCATCTATTTGTCACTGATTCAAACGGTTTCCAAAGGACATTCTTGGGTACTTTTCTCATCACTCCTTTTGTGTGGAACAAGACCAGAGCAGTAGAGCTTTCAAGACACGAACTGGGCATGGAACATGTTGTATTTGAGCCTGGAGGAGAGTTGTGGAATCACAGGAACAATCCCATAGTGATTGAGAAGAAATCGGCAGCAACAACAATTGTTTTTGGTGATCTTTTACCCTCTGAAGCTAAAGGGATGCACGTCTCAGCTCAGCAAGATTTTCACTACGAAACCAATTGGAGAATGTTACCCACTCTTTCCTGGATCCAACAAACCGGAAAACGCAGCAAATGGCCACCTGATCATCAAGATATTGTCAATTCCGCAAAACATATCGGTTTAGCCAAATTCTGTGAGCTGCTTATATCAGATTGGGCTGGAAGGTTACAGATCTACTTGTGGAAACCTGGAGCATATGACAGCATACTTATCATCCTTGGAGAGTGCTCTGCTCGTGCTAAAACCAGCTGGGGTTATAAGGAGTTGGAAGCTGATCAAAATGCTTTGCTTCTTGATAATGTCAAAGTGTGGAAGCCACCAGATTTGCAAAAGCTTCAATACCATTTCAGAGACTGTCAAACCAAGAGTGGAAATGGAGATTTCACTAAAGAAAATGGTGAAGTGATTACTGGAGCAGGAGGAGGACTCATGTTTTCTTCCCAAATCAAGGAGAAACCACCAGATGGACTCAGTCTACATCAAACTTCAAATAAACAAACCCGAGGTAATTATCTACACTCAAAGAAACGCATGAAACCTGATTTGCTTTCTATTGGTACAGGACAAACAGTTTTGAGTGCTAGAATTTTCGAAAAGAGAGGCTATAGTAATGATCAGAGTATCAAGAATGGATACTTGGCTAAGTTGGAGATGCAACAATCAAATCTTGGAAGCTGTCTAGCCGCCAACTTTGACATAGGAGCAGTCCGAGGATCATATCTCAGCAACCAGAAGGAATTAAGCAACAAACTCAACTGCAATGGAAACTACACTCATCAGGGTCTCACGTCGAACTGGAATCATGACCAAAGCTTCTCAAATGAAAGAGTTATGGGTTCTACAAGACGGGTGATTCTGTGTTTACTTTGTCTGAACTTTTCTGAGTTCAGAACATCTCAATCCTATCTATGGCGACCAGGTGAGCATGGTAAGGTAACTAATCATGTTTTCAAGAGTTCTTTTATTGATTACACCGATATGATGCACTTGTTTTTGCCAAAAGAGTCATGTGCAGATTATATGAAAACTTTGAAGCATGCAAAAAGAAAGAACAAGCGTGAGGAAGACAAACGTTTCAAGCCGCCTGATCTAAGCCAGGAGAGACATCAGGACGACAATTGCTTCATCCTCATCAAAGAAGCACCTCCAGATGCAGCATACAAGCCAAAACCGAGAAAAGACAACTTTGGGATAAGACTCTTACTCTATGATGATTTTGCTTGTGTTAACTTGTCTTGTTTCAATGTATCAGGTTTAAGTAATGCCTCAGGAGTGAGAAAAGACAAATGGATCAGTCCCTTCTACCTAATAGAACCAGTCAACGACAATGCCTATCAAAGAGGCTTGCAAGGTAAGTGTAATCTGATTATAAACTCTCATGTTACTGACTTGGTCCCTTCTATTGCAGGTAACACAGATTTGAGGACAAATCTTTTTGAAGTGGGAGGGGATGATATGATCATGGAAAGCACCAAGGAATGGAATCATGAACCTGATCATGGAGAGCTTGTAGCTGTTGACGAACCTACACTTGAAGAATGTCTGAGCCGAAATAAAGCTTCTATCATCAAAGACAACTCGATCTACATTCAAGCTACTCTACACTCAAGCTGATCATCATCTAGGCAAATAGCTTGTGTGTACTTTTTTTCCCTTGATTGGTTTTGTCCCACTGGGTTTTCCAATCAAGGTTTTTAATGAGGCATCAAGTTCACTTACATATCTCCTAGATGATGTATCATGGGTGCATCTCGGATGCATATCTATCTTATGTTATATTTAGACTATGATTTTTATTTCATGTTTTTAAATTTCGAAACTCTTTTAAAATTTGAATAAGTCTTAGTCTTGTTTTTAGATTACCAAGGGAGCCTGTTCCCTTTAATGAATTCGAGAAGTGGAGCCTGTTCCAGCCTTCTCTATATAAGCTTGTAGCCATCTTCTTTTATCATTATGCAATCTTTTATCAAAACCTTTTGGTTCTTTTCTCTCTTGTCGTGAGTGAGTGTCTGGTGTGTAATATCCAGTCTGTTGGTGTGTAATATCCAACGCCCAAGGGCTTTAGAGAGGTGTGTCATATCCGATCTAAGCCTAGGAGTATCAAGAAGCCTTTCCGCAGCCTCTTGTGTCACCATTCGATCCACATACCTTGAGAAGCTTGAGTCTTTTGATTCGTTTCTGCAAGGATTATCCCATCTGTTCCAGAGCATCATCCTAGGATCTCATTAGTTTCAAAGGGTAAGGTACAAACAAAAGCAAATTTTGAAAATTTAAAATTTGAAGACAAAACTGGCTACAGCAGGTAATCCTCCAACTACCACTGGCACGTGTCCAGTATATAAAAATGAGCCAATGGTGTGCGGCTCATCTCTTATATACTAAATCACAAGTCACTCAACTAATCATATTTTGCCACATATTTAATGTTTAAGTTTTTAAGAAAATCAATTATTAAAAAGAAAAAAATGAAACGAATCAATTTATTTCTTTTCTACGTAAAATAAAAAAATAATGGTTTCAACTGCCTTAACCACTGCAAGCACGATCTCCACCTCCTCTATTACATCAACTATAAATGAACTCTCAAATCACTTCGATAACAAATCTGTTTATAAAATTATTCCAAACTGCTTAATTTCTTCCACAAAGTAACCTTTACTTTTATCTTTCATATAATTCCTTTTCCTCATAAAAGCGTTTTGAAGTTGCAGACACAATCGATATCGTGGACAAAATGATTTTGAAAAGGATGAAGCGAATTGATAGATGGCTTTCAGAAATTGGCAGGTGTACATTGGTTAGTGGTGTGGACAATTTATATAATAGTTTTTTTGTTTGTTTGTGGTAAATAGTTCATACAATAGTTGTTTAGCAGGAAAATAAGTAATAAGTTTTAAGTGATAGATGGCATTTAGTTATCTTCCGGTATGCAGTTTTGAGTTCTTTTTAACTTTTTTGCAGAGGGATAGTTGTTACCACGTCATCATGTGATGAAATTCTTTCTCGAACCAAATGTGCTTGACTCAAAATATATCTATGTTACTATGTATCAGATTGAAACCGCAGAAGAGTGAAATGATGGTGAAGAAGAATCTTCAAACTTACAATGAGATTGTCTACTTAATAATTAAAGTCGACGATGGTTAAAGAAGAATGAAACAGAAGGAGACTCCAACAAACTAGAGACTCTCAACCAACACGTTGCTCATATTTTGATTGCTAGGTCAGATTTATAACATTGTATTCGAAGGGGTATATAACAAAACCTTTTATCAATAATTTTTCTTCTCTTTAATAATTATGGCTGAAAAATGTTTTTTGCTTGAAAATTTATTAAATCTCGAATTGGTACAACCCCTAAAAGTTTTTTTTCTGAACAGTATTTAATATAACAAATATCAGAAGCTTAGCATATTGAATGTCTGGATATGCTTGAGGTCATTTGAATTTGGTAAAACAGAAATAAAGTAAAATATAATTAAGTAATGAGTTAAATATGTTTACATCTGTGAAATTATTAGTATACTATCTCATATTTTGGTCAACCACATCTAGATTATGCAATATGTTTTAACTATTTTTTACTAATAGATAAACTGCAATATCATGTTATCATCAATACTTTATATACTACTCCTTCTGTTTTACAAAGAGTGTCACTTAGACACTTCTCACACATATTAAGCAACTCATTAAAATGTATTTATATTTTCATTAATATCATATATCTAACCAATAGTATTTTTGGATAAATCGATTTATTTATAAAATTAATGCATTTTGTAATTAATTTTGAACTGAAAAGATGTATAAATTGCATTGATATTGTAGAATAACATTTTTTGTGAAACAAGAAAAATGAGTTAAAGTGACACTTAATATAAAACAGATGGAATATTGTTTTGTTAATATAACTGCAGAAAGTAACGCTTAGCAATAATTGTTTTGTCAATATAACTCCAGAAAGTAAAGCTTAGCTATAGTTGGTTTAGTACATGTAATTTTAAAATTTACTATGTATGTAAATATAATTGATTTGTTTCTTAAAAAAAAAGTATTTGATTTTACATTGCAATATGCATTCAAAACGGGTCAATCCGCGCAATAGCGCGGAAAATATCTAGTTTTTAAATAAAAAGCAAAAGGCGGTAGTTGATTCATATATTCACCAGTTGGGATAATAATATTTGTTTACAGAAACGAAAAACGATTTAAAAACTTTTGAAAGAGAAGAAGAGTAGCTACTACTCCACTCTTTTCGTCATCTCTCTATACATACGCGTCCGCATTGTTGTTGCGTTCTCGAAGCATTGTCATCGATAACGAACGTATGGAGAAAAACACGCCCGTGAGGAAACCACACACTTCGACAGCGGATCTACTGACTTGGCCGGATAATCAACCGTTTGAGTCTCCCTCCGCCGTCCCAACCAGATCGCACCAGGTAGTTACTACGAACTCAGTTTAATTTTGCGATCTACTCACAAAAAAAAATTAAAAATTGGAACTGTGGGGAATCAATCGTAGCCGTCGGATGGAATCAGGAAAGTGGTGTTTGGAGGACAAGTTACAGACGAAGAAGTGGAGAGCTTGAACAAGAGGTAAGATAGATCTGATGAATTAGCAGAAAGAAAACGAAATGGTACTGTTTTGATATAGTTATCAAACAAGTACCAGGAATCTGTCAATTTGATGAATGATGATCCTGTCGTTATAGTGTTGTTAGAAGAGAGTTTTTTATATAAATATTTTAATTTCCATTTCTAGATCTTTTTTGTATAATTCACGCTTCTCTAATTTTGTCTCCTACTCTGTCTGAATGGAACAATTGTTGCTAATTTTGTTCTTTCTTTTTTTGCGTTTAAGTGTTGTTACTAATCAAATCTTCTTGTTAATATCGAAAACCGAACTTGATTGTTTTTTAGGAAGCTTGTTCAAACTACAAGATGAAGGAGATCACAGGAAGTGGGATTTTCTCTGTGTATGAACAAAATGATGCTTTGGAGACAGGAACAAGAACATACCGGGTTTGTGTCTTCTTTAGATTTTCGAAACATTTTCTTGTGTTGTTTGATTATGTTATTTGATCAATCATTTTGTGTGTGTCTGGAAATGTTCAGAAACAAGCAGAAGCAACTGTAAGTCACATTTCATTTGGGGAAGAAGAGATTGTTACGCCAAAGAAACCAGCAACGGTGCCGGAAGTGGCCAAGCAGCGTGAGCTCAGTGGTACACTGCAAAGCCAATCTGATACTAAGCTTAATAAGCAATTCTCAGATTCTAAGTTTAAGGAACTTAGTGGTCATAACATCTTTGCTCCACCACCTGAAATCAAACTTCGTCCTACCGTTCGTGCCTTGGCTTATAAAGACAACTTCGACCTCGGACAATCTGATACCAAAACCGTAACGCTCTCTCAACTGTAACATTTGTACGATAATACCCAATGATCACTCACAAATTCTTCTAACTGTCGCAGGATGGGGAACTAAAGACGGCCAAGAAGATTCCGGACAAGAAATTTACAGATTTGTCGGGAAATAATGTATTCAAAGGAGATGATACGTCTCCGTCCGCGGTGACGGCGGAGAAGCTTCTAAGCATGGCAAAGTTGAAAGAGATAAGTGGCAATAACATATTTGCAGATGCAAAGGCCACGTCTCGTGACTACTTCGGTGGCGTACGTAAACCACCAGGCGGGGAGAGCAGCATTGCTTTGGTCTAAATCTACCCTTCCAATAATAATTATATAGTTCCAGATTTTAAATTCTCTACAAACTTAGAAGGTCTAATTATTTATCATTCTCATTTTTATTAGATAATATACATTTGGACGCTTCTGTTTTCTATGTTTCCAAATTTGTGTGATTGGTGGGTTATGGATTGATCGAGATAGGTCATCCATCGGACTTTGTAGTTTGAAAGCTAATCTGGTTTTCAGGACCTTGTGTTTTTTTTTTTTAAATTCCTTGAGAGTTCTGACTTGCTATGACTTTGTATTTTGTTGGGTACTTGATTGATTTTATTGATTAATAGAGATGTAATTGCGTGGAATATTATTTTACTAGTAGTTTGGCGTTACACGCCAGATTCTATATTTTATTATTAAATGAATTTACAATTTATTTTATAGTTTTAATAAAGAAAATATGTTAAAAATATGAAAATAAAAATATGTCAAAAAGAGAATGGTATTTTTTTACCGGTATTTTTAATAGTGGTTATAATTACCGTAGTGTAGTACTTTGTTTTGAAGTTGCTTAGGTCAAAGTGGAATAACATAAGTGCATTCCTAAAGTTTTATAAGGTGGAATAACATAAGTGCATTCCTAAATTTAAATCTTTTTTTTCATTGTATTTTAGCATAAAATATTTATTGAAGATATTTAGTATGGTTATATGATACTAGAGCTTTTCTCGGGCTACGCCCGAGTTGTTTATAATTTTTAATTTAATTTAAGCTTTTAGCGTTTATATTTGAATGTATATATATATATATATATAATGGTATCGATTATAGAAATAAAAATCCTCAAATAAATATAAAAAAATTAACTATTTCTGTCAAACAAATACAACTTTTAAATTCACAACTAATTTAAACATTGCAATAATTGAATTTCCATTTTTCTACTAAAAATAAGTTTTTACTTACGCTATTGAAAGTTATATATTCTCTTTTGCATTGTTCTTTTTTTATATAATATAATTTGAGTATCTATATCGATTAGTTTTTATCTCTCTTTTTTTACTGAATCGATTAATTTTTATCTGCCTTAAGAAAGTGGTGGAATTAGGAACAATTGAAATTACAGTGATTAAAAATACAATGGTCATGAGAATGAGTTGTAAGAATCATGTCCTTATTTTCTTTTCCATGCGAGGAAGAAATATAGAACAAAATATCCTAGATAATACTAATATTTTGCAACATTTATTTTGTATGTTTCTTCTTTAATAGGTCCATTTCACTGTTTTTTTTTGTGGAAGCCTATGGTATTTGGAGAAATTCAAAAATATTAGTTTATTTTAAAAACTCGACATTTACTGACTTTAATCAAGTAGATTATTAAGGTGTCAGGCAGAAAAACCTTTTTTTAGTTTTATTTATTTTTTGAAACTTACCTTTTCTTTAGTTCAGGTTGTAGAAAAACAACAGTCGTAAAAAAAAGAGTACGTAGTCCTAGATCATCCGGTTTCACGTATGGTAGACCTCGAAAAATTAGACCTTGAAAAAGTAGCCATCGTTTCTGAAAAAAAAAAGGAATGGCAAATCCATTAGCTGTGATGTCAAATTAGATTCAATAAATGACAAAAATAAAGATAAATATAATATATTTTCGTCATCATATATATATATATAACCTATCAGATCCAAATAAAATGAATGAGGAAAAATGACCATATTCCACCAAATTCTTAAAAATAACATCAAATTCAGATGTGAATATCTCACAAGAGATGATTGGAAACCTAAGAGAAGAATAACAATCAAAGCATTGCCAGAAACATTCAACAAATAAAAACTATGGAAAAAGAAAAAGATGCTAAGCTAAAAATAAATATACAATATACAATAAACATAAAACTAAAATAATTTTGTAAAAACCCCGTAAAATTTGTTGTTTGTTGAAGTTTTGTGTATGAGAATGGATTTTAAAACTCATGTATTGATGATTTTTGTCAATTCATCTCAAATTTCAATATCATACAATAAAGTGAAATGTGAAGAGCTTATCCTCATATGCTTGCGTGTTTGCATTGTATTATCACAAAGTTCTTTCTTACTTAATAGTCTTGATGACTAATGTTGCTTAACTATAGCTC
The DNA here is from genome assembly GCF_020379485.1 of Brassica napus. Lineage (NCBI taxonomy): Eukaryota > Viridiplantae > Streptophyta > Magnoliopsida > Brassicales > Brassicaceae > Brassica > Brassica napus. The sequence continues at coordinate 16,783,026 of NC_063438.1, forward strand.
ATGCATCTAACGAATTCAATGGCTTTCTATGTGAATTCAGTACCGCTTGCATTTGGAAAAAAAGAAAAGAAAATAGAATATGTTGTTGTATGATGTTATCAGCCCGAAGTCAATGTGCAAGACCTTATACTCTGCTTCTGATGTTCTGAATATAAGGAGATTGGATACTTTAAAAAAATTTGGTATATAGCACACATGAGAATCATGGGATGAAAATCAGAAAATATACTTGCTTGAAATCACTTTGTTAAGAAGTCTCATCTTAAATTTTACTTTTTGAACAATCTCAGATCTGAAACGCATAGTATATCAAATGAAATATCTGAATGTTTTTCTTGCTCCTCCACCAGCAAAGAAAACAAAAACAGAGGTCGGTCCCGAAATCACAACCCCTCCAGCCACGATAAATAATTCAGGTGAAAATCATTTTATAGTTCCTTCCCTTATGACACCTCACATGTCCAAGCACAACCTTCTTATAATGTTGTGTTCTCCTCCTTTACCCAAGCACCCACTTTTCGTTGTTCTTCATCTTCTTCCTTAGTCTTCTACCTTTCTTTTTCTTCTTACCATCTTGGACAACCACTTCCACTACAACAGATGAATTTTTTTTAAAAAGAAAACAATCACTCTGTAAAGATGAATCTGAGACAAACAAATACTTGTGTCAAATCAAACCTATATTGCATTTCAAATTGACTTCTGCAGATCATTCATAGGAATAATTCTAAAGAGAAGACTAAATAGATAAACACTTAATCAAAGTCGTAAAATTTCCAAAAATAAACGATCAAAGATAGAAATAAAATATCAACTCCCAAGCAAAGAAGATGTATTCTTTACCTTACAAAAGTCCTGAAGAACAGTAGTTTATATGACACTTGAGTTTAAGCTCTTGGTTCCCATCAGCCGTGGCCAATGCTCCAGCTTCCTCGCTAATAGCAGCCAATGTTTCTTCCTGGTTCCCTTCTCCATCCAAAAGCTCTAAATCAAGATTTTAAACAATCAGTTTCAAGTAACCATGCATTACAAAACAGGGGAGGTCGTGAAAGCTTACCGTTCTCCCACCGTCCATGAGAAGAGTAGACTCACAGAGACAGAGGAATAGCTGCTTACTGGAAAAAGGAGAGACTCTCTCTCTCGAGAGAGAGAGAGAAGAAGAGAGAGAGAGAGAGAGAGAGAGAGAGAGAGAGCTCTCTCCTCTCTCTCTCTCTCTCTCTCTCTCTCTCTCTCTCTCTCTCTCTCTCTCTCTCTCTCTCTCTCTCTCTCTCTCTCTCTCTCTCTCTCTCTCTCTCTGCTGTACCATAAGTCCACAAAACACACAGCTTTCTACGAATAAATGAATCACAAAGCTTTGAATGAAAGATTTATAAAAGAAACAAAGACATGTGGGCGTACCAAACAGTGAATACAAAAAGCTTTTATTACTTACAAATATATTTGGTTGAGAGTGATTCTTGAGAAACTTAAGTTCCTCCTCAAGCTCCTGAATATGAGTTTCTATAAGCCAAAGTAGGGAAGTCATGAAGCAATCAGAAAGAACCAACTAAGATCACGTGATGAAAGAGATGGCGGATCACAATATTAACAAAGAAACATGTCAGTTATTAGCAAACCTGAGTTTTTTCCTTGGAGGCGATGCAATCAGAACCTGGGACGAACAACTAAAATCAAGTTAACTCAACAATAACAATCATTAGAGTGAACGCCAAAAGGCCCAAAACAAAAGTAAAATTATGTGAGTAACCAACAAATTAAGATGATAGGTTTTACTACATATTTAGAAAGAATCAGCTTGGAGAGTTTCTTGATTACCAAAAACTCATAAGAGGAATCAAACATGACGGATAAATGGAAAATAAAAATTGAATTACAGAGAATGATAACAGTTTTGAAAATCCAAAAGAGAGTTAACTGTTAACCTGTTTATCCCCAAGAAGCTCTTGGTATCGAGATTAATAGCAATTGAACAGGCAAGGGATATTTAAAAAACCTAATAATCCCAGTACATGATGAGTCTCCTCTTGAGAAAACGACAAATATGCAGATTGTCAAATGTCAAGTAGGACGACAAAATCGAGGTTAGCCATGACGGAAAAATGTCCCTAAATTTATAGCAAGTGGTTGATAGAAACATGAAACGTCTGGATTTGGAGGATGAAGAATCATCAAGAGGTGGATCGAAACAATAAAGGACTGAGTAAAGAACATCATTGATCGATGAAGTAAAAGCAGCTGTAATGGCGATTGCAGAGAAAGGATCGGTGACGAAGTGGGAGAAACAGCGTTCCACGACGTTCTGAAAATAGGTTTATGCGTAATTTTTAATCTGGGCCACAACAAAATTTTAAAGCCCATACGAAAGACTCAGTTTCAGTCTATTTTAACTGAGCGAAGCTGACATGGCGGATTAAAATATTCTGATTGGTCGATTAAATTAAACGATATGGCATATCTCTCCATTGAGTATATTGTGCTTTTAGTATTGTGATTTATTTTGTGTATATAGAATCTATATATAATGCTAGTGTAATAAAGAAAGAACATTATTTTTTTTGTAACTTCAAAAAGATACATTATTACAATTTGAAATTAATCAAAATTGAATAAAATGGTAATTAAATATTTGTAAATCTAATTGTTTTTATCTTGTTTAGTTGGATTCTCATGAAAAAAAAATTGATCGATTAAACAAATGTTTCAAAATTTGTTGTGTTATTGTTTTGTCTATAAATTACAAACTTTATTGAATTGATAAATTTAATTATTGCACCCTTAAATAATATTTTATTAAGACATTAGAGAAGTATGTTTTGAGTTGTTTTGTCAAAATTGTACAAAAATCTATGTTTTTTCATATTTGTAATTTCAAAAAGATACATTATTACAATTTGAAATAAATCAAAATTGAATAAAATGGTAATTAAATATTTGTAAATCTAATTGTTTTTTTATCTTGTTTAGTTGGATTCTCATGAAAAAAAATCGATAGGTTAAAAAAATGTTTCAAAATTTGTTGTGTTCTTGTTTTGTTTATAAATTACAAAATTGATTGAATTAATATAATTAATTATTGCACCTTTAAAAAATATTTTATTAAGACATTAGAGAAGTATGTTTTGAGTTGTTTTGTCAAAATTGTACAAAAATCTATGATTTTTCGTATTTTTCACGAAAATTTATATGTTAAACTTATTTACAAAATTCTTAACTTTGTCACGAAAATAAAAATCTATGCTTTTTCATATTTGTTAACGTTCTCACACTTTCAAAGAATATATTAGCTTAGTCACTTACTTATTTTTTTGTACAAACAAAGTATTGGAGTCTTGAAAGTTGAATTCATATTATTGTAAATGTACATAAGAGTTTGTGATTAGATACTTAGTGGTTCTTGTATATGTGTCCAAGAAAGTTTCAATAGCTTAGTGGTAACTGACTTATATATGTCATACTAACCCGGGTTCGATCCTTTCTTTCGCATTGTTTTTCATTTTTTATGAAAAAATAAATGAGATGACGTGGCAATTTTGAGCTCTCTGATTGGTTAATTATTCTATCCTACGTGGACACCCTCTCCATGGCTTATATCTTGCTTTTAGTATAGTATAGATTTAGCATAAGATATTTAAAACTGCCGGTGTTTTGATGCAGCATGAATACCTGATTCAATGCTCGAGTGGATAACATATTATAAATGTATGGAAGCTTGATCGTCTAAATATTTAGATATTATTTCAAACTGTATAAATATTTACGGGAAGTTTTGTTTTAAATGTTAAGTAAATTACTAAATATTCTTATGGCCGAAAATTAAATATTTTAGGGATACTCCTTTTTAAATATAATAAATCGACATAATTTCTTTAAATATTCTTGAACGTTGTTTAGTATTATTGTTAGGAAGTATTATTGTAACTAAAATAAATAGCATTAACTAAAAGAATTTTTTTTGTTGTTTCAGGGAATCTTGTTGGTTAATTTAAATAATAATCAACATAACTTACTAAAATGCAGTAGAATAGTTGTAAATACTTGCAAAAACAAAGAAGACTTAAAAATCTCATTTTTAATAAAATAAATAAAACTATTTTATAAATTTGCACTATTACTTTTCGTATATCCAGCCATTTTCTTTTCCGAAGGGCCAAGACAATCTATCTAGAATCCAACTCAAGATAAATATAAATATAATAAAATTAAATAAAGAAATCATTTCCTCATATGCAGCACTATTCCAAAACTTCCAATCTTTACTCCTCATTGCTTCTTGAAAACTCTTAGGTTTTTCAATTTCAATGTCTTCAGAACTTGATAGTGCATATGCCACGAAGTCACCATCTTCAAATGACCCATTTTCCTCTAATACTGATAACAGACCTTGGATCTCTAGTTGAGCCAGCATCTTGAGCTTCCATAGTCCAAAATCTTAATCTTTCCCATCGAACTTCTCGTTCTCAAATTTTCCTGGTGTTGGATCCATCTCGATTTGATGAGATTCTTCGCTTCTTGTTACTTGCAGATAAGCAAGAACAAAATCCCACATCAAACAAGATATACACAACAAATGATATTTGAGATTTAATTTTCAGAGGGAAATAGAATTGAACTTTCTTTTCGGTGTTGATTGTGATTGATCAAATTCGATCCTAGTGGTTCTATATTGTTTCTCGATCCTTCCTTCTCCGATCGAGAACATCTAGATCTTCTAACCACGGCTCTGATACCACTTGTAGAAGTACTCGATTTGATTGCATCTCTCGTAGATCGTATGATCTCTCTCTCGTGTTTGACACTTTCTAACTCTCTCTCTCTCTACTCTCGTTTGTTTTGTAGATCGCCACTCCACTCATTCACGAAACTTATAAGAAGAAAGGAAAGCGTAAACAAAGACACATAGCACATTTTAGAGTTCCTCTAACTTTGGGTACATCTCCTTTAGGATTGGTACTTGGAATTCACGATCTCTTTGGATTTACAGAAGCTCAAGAACAGAGTCAACAATGGCGATTTCTGCCTCTTCATAACAACCGAGAATATAAGGTTGTTATTCTGTTACTCAAAGTATTATCCTTTGCTTCGCAGTACTCGTGTTCTTCAAGTAACCTGAGCTGATGGGCTTCACACAAATCACCGAGCCCCACTTAATCTTTGAGCTTCTTCTTATGTGTTCAGGTGGCTTTGGGCTTCGACTATCATACGGCTCAAACATGATTCAAGCATGTTCAGTCCGCTTGCCAATCTCACATGTGTGTTTAAGATCGGGTAGGATTTGAACAAATACACTGGTCTTTTCTATTGTTGGTTTGTTTTTGGAGTGACAGCAAATTTTGAAGCCATTACTCTTTTATATAACTTAAGAGACCACAGTGGTTCATCTCTTTCTCTCTCATGCATTATTTGGAAACTCAAAACACACAACAGAAACAACAAACAAGTTTTCAAAGAACAGAATCAAACGATTTCAAGAAAAGAAAGAGAGAGAGATGAGAGAAAACAGAAGCTGGAAAGCTTTTGTGGAGGATTGATCTGATTTAAGCATCATCTTCACCGAGAAGTGCGACGAGCATCTTCTCGTAATCTCCGCGAGTGTCTTTGGTAATGGCTTTCTCCAATGGAATGCTGTTCCTCCTCTGATACTCTTCTCCGATGACCTTCAAGTCAATCTCAGCTCTTGTAGTCACAATTCTAGTGAGAGCTCCTTCGTCTGTTCCGGTTTTGTTGATAGCAGAACGAAGAACATCCACAAAGTAGAGCTCTGGTCTTGTCAAGCACTGAATGGTTGACCTCAACAGTCCGAGGAATTTGTCGTCCTCGTCTCCTTCCTCGAGACTCTGTGACATGAAAAACAACAAGAATTTAGCATTATTATTTTAAAAATAAACAAGAAGCTTAAATTAACATGAATACTGAACAGTTTAGCCATCACCTTGAGGATTTCCTCGCCGTGCTCATCTTGGTAGCGATTGAAAGTAGCATTGATCTGAGCTTTGCTCCTTGTGGACAAAATCCTGATGACATCCTCATCGCTGTAGTGCTTGTCCTTGATTTTCTCATGGATCAGCTTAGCTTCTTGCTTTGCCAATGTCATGTTCACCTCGTCTCCTTCATACCTGTATGAGCTAACAAGAGAGACCAAAAGCTGCAAAAGAAACATACGATTTCAAAACCTGTATTGAACATTCAAAATATTATTATTATTATTTAATACCTTTCTGAAGTCACCGGTGGTGTGGTGAGCCACATCCTCTTCAATAGACTTCTTGTAACGAGCATGGTAAGCTTGCCTAGCGTGAAGCAGCTGCGTTGAGGTCCTTGTGCAGGCTACTTCCATAAGCACTTGGTTGCTTGAAGTCCATCTTTTGGTAGCTTCATTGGCCAACAAGGCATCACGCTCACCAGGTTCAAGAGTCCAGAGCAAGATGGCTCTCTGTCAATGAAAGGAAAACAAATTAAGATAACATAATAACACAGATTTGCCCCCTGAGGGTTTGATAATTTCGTACCTCGAAGTCGCTAGTGAGTTCCTTGTCAAGAGTCTTGAGAAGGTCTTCTCCACAGGCTTCATGGTACGTTTGCCTGATCAGCTTCCTCTGTTCAGCGCTTCTGTGAGCCAAAATTGATATGATCAAGTCCTCGTTGGTACCCCATCCTTCACAAAAGTCAAACGTCAGATCTAAGAAATTCACAGACTTCTGATCCAAGATCAAACAAAAGCAATCAAAGTGATTCATCTCAAAGTATCGTCTCAAGATCAGAGTGTTGGGTTACAAACAGATCATCAACAATCATAACTACATTACAGATCCATGGCAATGGCTATCACGGATCTGGCTGTGAAAACCTAAATAATCGAAGAAGATCTTATTAATGAATCATTGTCAGTATCAACATGATCAGATGATAATCAAAATGCTCAATACTGGATCAGCGAGGTAAAAAAAAAACAGGATAAAATCACTATAAGCACAGACAAATCTTCTAGATCCAACACAGAAACAATCAGATCAGTGAAAGAACATGCTCGATCTACAACAACAGCATCATGAACATGATCATAATACATTACCGACAACGATCTGGTCGTCTGAGAAAAACAAACTCGATCCTCTTGAAAACCACGAAATAAATGATCAAATCACAAACATATTTAACTGAAGGAGCAATGATCAGGTACACAAAATAAACGTAGATCAACAAAACATAGAACCAGTAAAACATAGTACCGTCAAAGGCGCTTTTCAGTTGCTCAGCATCTTCAGAGGGAGAAGGAACATGAGATGAAACCTTAAGGGTAGCCATGTTTTGCTTTGCCGGTTCTTGTATCTTTCACTGCCTCTCTGGTGAAGTGTATGGATGTCGAGAGTAGAAGCAGATAGATGATTGATTTTATAGAGGGAAAATGCTTTAAGACACGACGTGGCCTGTCCGTATATACTAATGAAATATACCCCTAACCAAATGGATTATACTCTTTATGCCACGTGTTTCTTACTTCGGCTGAATTATTTGATTTCTTCCCACTCTTATTTAATTCTTTTTCTATTCATAAATCATTTCACCAAAGCCTCTATCGTAATCTGACTTCGAAGATTTGATTGGTTGTCCCCATTCCTAACCAATAATATAAAACGCGTTTTGCATTTGGTATAATTTCAAGACGTTATAAAGTAGTCGGCAAGTACTTTGCAAGATACTAAGATCTATTTATACTCGGGATTCACTTTGCGCATGTGAGGGTTTATTTACAATTAGTTCAAATTTGGGAAATTGCAATGACCTCCTCCAGACAATTAATAATTCACTAGCTATCTAAATGTCCTAACTCTATCGATACCTAGCTTCTCTATTATAAAAAAAAGCCATATTACTTTTCTAAATGACCGGGAGAACCTGCAAACAAAAAAACAAGACAAAATTTAATAATAATTACTGTGACAAATTATTTGTGTCCCTATGTTAACATGCATTACTCTTTAGGACACTTTTTCTTATCTTTTTTGACACTTTAGAACATAATCTGCTGTATGCACATTTTCAAAGAATCCAAGAAAGATGTTGGACATAAATGCCATTTTGTCCAACGAAAGTACAAAGAAAAATATATTTGTTTTTATTCAGTTTAGTTAGTAGGCAGAATAGTTAGTTTCTTTTTCTAGTTAGGACTTACCTTTCGACATTAATATTTTATTTATTTTTATTTGTTCTTTTTTCAGTTTTTTCGTTGTTTTATTTTACAGCAAAGTTCTTATTGTTTGTTTTTTCTCAAAGTTTAAGATATTTGAAGAAAATATAATCATCACAGTAAATTGTAATTTGTTTTTCTCTATATTTTAACATCCATATTCATATATATATATATATATATATATATTAACAATTATATAAAAAAATGTATGGACATAAAAACTATGGACGGAAAATTGTGGACAAGTAAGAAAAATACATGAAAAAAAAGATGTGGACATGGATAGATACAAAAGTATAAAAAATCTTTTAAGAAGTTTCATGGATGTGTTTTCGTTGATAACATTCTTATATTCTCAATCATCTATAAAAATGTGGTTATGGACACTTAGATAATAGAGTTATAAACTATATGTGGACATGGACATTAAAGCTGGACACAAACACTAAAACGTTAACATCCATACTTTCTCCAAGTTTGGTCTATAGTAATTACATATGTTGACATAGATATAAAATACAAGACCAAGTGAAAGTAGATAAACCACGTTTTGGAGTCTAGATAGGAGGTGTTGAGCTGCATCATCCATAGACTCTTAATGGGTGGGAACAAGATTGATGTTTAGGACGTTGTTGTTGTGGACTACGTCATAGATTCTTGATGTGGTCATGTAGTTAAAATATCTTGCTGCATTATCCATGAATTCTTGTTGTGGTCATGTCAAGTTTGGCACAAAAATCCATCTAGTCATATAATCAAATTATCGATTCAGAGCACTAGTTGTGGAAGACCAAAAAAAGATAAATAACGAATTGTTTTAATTAAAGTCAAAGAATTTTACTTCTCAGATCTCTGATACAAAGAAGAAGTGTTTAACATTTAAATCTCAGAAAGATTATGATAAAGAAAGGAAGTGAAATTGGAATCTGTAAACGTCAAAATTGAGCTCTTTGTAGAAAAACAAATGAAGTTAACCTTCACACCACGAGAGCTTGTCTTCTTCTTTTCCACAATAGAGGCATGACCTGTTCGTCTCCGCATCATCTCCGCACCGAAGCTTAGATCTGCTGACCGTCATGTCATCCTCTCCACAACGGAGCTCTCAGATCTGCTCATTGTCTCTCTCATCCACAAAATCTCAGAGATTCGATCCAATTGGATAATTACAACACAAACAAGAATAAAAAATTAGGGATTTCGAAAATTCTTTAAAGTCAAAAAGAGTTAAAGAATTCAAAATATAAACCTCTGTTGTCGATCTGCGATGAAGAAGGTTGACTATTGAGGTTCCCTTTCTTCTTCGACTTCGATTCGCCATGGTTTCTCGAAGCTGAACGAGGTTCGGGGATAGATGATGAAAGGGGATCTAGGGTTTGAAAAACTATTGAAGTGATTTCAATTTTTTGTCTCAAAATATGAGAGATAATGGATGAATTGTATTTTATTATATTTCTTTAATTGAGATGTGTGTCCAATTGGACATATTGTTATTTTAGTTTAAAAAAAATTAGTTACGAAAGAAAGAATGTTAAGAAGAAACAATATTGGGGGTATAAGAGACAATTACCACAAAGAAAGTGTGCCTCCAGTAATATGTGTTTGATTGTGTAAATTGAAAGTGGAAATGTATCTTAAAGCGTAAAAATTCCCTTAAACATATCTGTAAAAATTACTTTTTATTAGTAAATGTTGCAAAAGTTAATCAATTTTTTCAGATATGTAGCCACTTCCGACGTATCCTACTGTGTTCACGGCGAAGGGTTACAGTGAAGAAAGAGACCCGTGTTTCAAGAAAGACTCAACTAGTGCGGCGAGAAGAATGTGAAGTTTATGGGCTGTCGGCGTCGATTTTGGCAAAGAAGACGGTACATATTGTGACGGCGAGTTGAAGACAATATTTCTTATTTGATTTCAATGACGTGTAGTATTTGATAAAAAATCACAAAGGTTAGTTTGTTTGTTTCATTTAGATTCTTTGAATATGCATCCATATGTCATTGCATGTCGCAATTGTTTTTAGTAAATTAAGGTAACGAAAAGTTTGTGAGTTTATGTTTGTATGAAAAGGTAGTTTCTTTTCCTTTTTTAAGTTATTCCATATGAGTGAGTACGTAAATGGAATAGATTTGTAAATGCGTACTGATGTGTAGTAGATCTATTTGTAAATAAAATAGCCTAGATACAGTAACATAATAGTACAACCTTCTCTGTATGGATTATTTAGAAACCGGTCATGAATATATTTGTACATGGAATGCACTCAACTTGTAAGAGAATAAAAGTTGTTGTTTGTCAAACACACACATATATATACATAGTGTAGTAATCTGGCGTGCATAGAATAGTATGTTCTATTCATAAGGAACTCTAAGGTTATTTCGACCCTTATGAACTATATGTGTGAGGCTATCTAACCATCTCATTTTTTTTCAGGTTAATTTTTCAGGACAGAGGAGCACTTACATGAACTGGGATTTAAACCATTGAGTCCTGAGAAAGAACCAAATGTTGGCTGTTGTTGTCGATCTTTTCTACTATAAATTTTAGGCAATATACTATTTTCTAATTTGAGACATATGTGGTATAGTATTTCACTAATTTATACTATACTATTTGTTTTGTTTTATTAAACTTGACAAATGTAGATTAAAAATATAAATAAAAAGTTCATGCCACATATTTAGTTAACCACACCCATTAAATGTAAACTTCACACAAATTTCTATAAGTCTATTTATAATGATTATATTTTACATTTAAAAGTAGATTATTACAGTGAATGATCCATATTGTATAGTTTAATATTACATAATATTATGTACTATTTTTAGATTTTGATATTTTGGTTTAGAGTTTATATATAGGTTTAGAGTTTATTGATTATGGTTTAGGGTTTAGTGATTAGGGTTTAGAGTTTATATTTGGGTTTAGAGTTCACTGATTAGGGTTTAGGGTTTAGTATTTGGAAGGTGGAAGTTGAGATTGGGGTCAACATTAACTTCTTCTGTGAAATCATAGACATTTGATAATGTCACTAATATATACTATGCTATTTACTTCTAATCTATTAAAATAGAGTCCTATTTTTATCTACTTATAAAAGTTGTTTTTTAAAATTTTATATAATGACCAGCATGTGACTTCTAAGCAAACAGCTTGTGACCAGCATGTGACTTATAATGAGCAAGAATGTAAGCAAGTAGGTGCTTGTCATGTGGCCTAATTACTGAGGAAGCAAGTAGGCTAGAAGGTGCAAGACATGTGAATGTTCAGAAATAATTTTAAGAGTTTTGTCGATATTTTTTGGACTGTTTCGACTAAATATTTTTCATCCTTCGAATCTTGTCCTGCTCTGAATAAACTCGCCCAGCATGAATAAACAATGACAATAATAATTAATGGTCTTCCGACCAAAAGACTGGCCCGTCGAGAGATTAATTCACCGTGTTGATTTTTATTTAAATTCTGATCGATCAATCTTCAAACTGATGTTAAAAAAATTTCTCGACCAAAATTATATATGCTCGTGAGGGTTATTACATTCCATCTTTTTTTTAATTTAATTATGGGTTTAATTAATAGATTCCAATACGAGATTTTTGTACCCATTTGTTCAAGATTGTTTTGCTGTCTCTCTCCAAATATTTTGCTTTTAGCTTTATATTGATTCTTTAACAGATCAAGAAAGAGAGGCAGAAGGTGAGAGATGTGAGAATTTTGAAGAAGCATTCAGACCAAATTAAGGAACAAATCTGAAAACTTGATATGTCTAGTAAGTTATTTCGTTGGAGGAGCTATTGGTTTCTTATAAGTTGAAACCCTAAGTTTAACTATTTGTCTTATATTCTCACAACCAACTTGTTTAGTGCTTTAATCATATACTGCTTTATCTTTACTTACCTAGTTTAAACTATATTGTGTGTCCACGCTCCACATGGATTTGATCCTGAATTAATAAAAGTGAACTTCTTATTTGAAAGAGAAAATTGATTTAGAGTAATTTGAGCGATATCATGTAGAGACATTTATCATAGTGATTTTGAAAAGCAAGATTCAGTTGCCAATCATGAAGTTAATCTATACAAAAACAAAAGTGGCTTCTTTGGTTAGCAATGAAAAGCTGCAAGACGAAGGAAAACTTTGACCCATGTTTATTTTTTATTTTAACTATCTTCGCTTAAAATGTATGTGCCACACGCTGTAGCAATAACATTTAACTAGTTTCCGAACAAGGTTAGTAAGCAATTTAAACTGATATAATTTAGGAAATTTACAGGAGATAACCATTGAAAAATAGTTATTTAGGTATATGGAAAACGTACTGTACATAAACGATAATTCCAACTGTACCCTCCTTTATTGCAACTTTATTCCATAGGTCTGAAAAATGACAAAAAGAAATAAATAAAAGCAAATTTCAGAGTTCTAATATTTTTGGTCTTTCTTCCTCTGTTCGATCTCTCACTGATTCCATCTTTTTTTTTTAATTTAATTATGGGTTTAATTAAAAGATTTCAATACGAGATTTTTGTACCCATATGTTCAAGATTGTTTTGCTGTCTCTCTCCAAATATTTTGCTTTTAGCTTTATATTGATTCTTTAACAGATCAAGAAAGAGAGGCAGAAAGTGAGAGATGTGAGAATTTTGAAGAAACATCCAGACCAAATTAAGGAACAAATCTGAAAACTTGATATGTCTAGTAAGTTATTTCGTTGGAGGAGCTACTGGTATCTTATTCTGAAATTTCCAAGGAGATCTTTTTTTCGGTTCATCACCATAGTCCAATGACCGTTCATTTTGTGAAAGTTTATCTCTAATTTTTCATCTGGCAGAGTGGTTTATGAAATCTAGTATAGATTCATTGGTGGTTGTTGGGTTTCAAAGTTTCAATCTTTCAGGTGTTTTATAAAAGATCTTGTTTTTAGTTGATGTCTGAACATGTTCTTGTATCTAAATTTAATTCGTTTGACTATATATCTTACCTTTGAAGCTGTTTGTATGCTTCTGTGATGATTGGAATCACCGGAAGTTGATTTATACACATTATTTAAAATCGGTTATTAAATAAATTATCTGGAGATTTATTGTATATCCGGTAATATTATGATTTATGAGTAGAATATGAGGAAGAAGAAGAATTTACTTGAAATCTGTATAATCGAAGAGAAACAAAACGAGGAAAGTGAAAAAAACTTAATTCTTTTTGAGGAAAATTGTAAGAATCTTATAACATAAAGAACAAGGCTACTCTCTTTTTAGAGCGCCACGTCATCAAATAGGAGAGGGAGAAGCTGCCACGTGTCAAAGCATTTAAACGCATCGCGTTGTTTAGTCCGTGGTTTGTAGACGCGTTGTTTGTTGGGCCTTGCCATTTAGCCCATGCAATACAAGATTGTACAAAACGCAGCGCTTTGAGTTAGGTTTACGGTGGTTGTTTTGTTGCGTCTCCAGCTTAAATCGTTTCTCTCCTTGCGCAGCTGACCTTCCATCTCCTCCATCGCAAGACCTCAGAAACTGAACGAGCGTCTTTAATCCCTCCATTAATCTATCACCCAAGATCTGAATTCACTGCGATTTTTTGATGTGCGATGCGTTTGAGACGACTATAAGAAGGTATCTTTTGTTCTTCTCAGATACTACATCACTTTCGTTCTACATTCTTCTCGAAAAAAATAGTGATGTGGCTAACGTTTTGGTTCTCCTATCCGATCTCCAGTCCGGTCGCTCTTCCTCCACCGTCGAAGTCCGCTTGCTCCGCTTTTGGGAGGCCAGAAACGTCCGCCGTAGTGGAGAACTCATGGGCGTCGACATGCACTTGCTCGACTCTCAGGTTAGGTTTTACATCCGCCATTGGTTTTGGTTTTCCGATTGAATCTGTACGCGTAGCCGCCATCTTTAATCCATATTAAAAGCACGCCAATCAAATCTTTAGTTCTTGCTGATTATGCTCATAATATATTTAATTAATTGGTTCACAACTTCACTGCCTTAAGTTTACATTTGTCGGAATTATTGATGGAAGATTTCGTAGATAATTATATGAGGTTTGTCAGTTTCAACTGATGATAGTGAAAGAGATGATGAATCAAACGGTAACACTTTTGATTGGTCGGAAAAGAGAAGCAGTTCGCAGCTGAAGAGAGCTCAAGAGAGAGAGAGCATAATCCCTAAACGGTAACACTTTTGAAATTCCAGTCTACTTTAATTTTGATTTTTGGTTTTCTTGAACATTGGAAGCTACTAAAAGAAAGTATTTATCGATGTGGATAGTTGAAAAGGAAGTATTGGAACAGGATGGTCTGTTAACAATTACCCAACAAGGAATCTGAAGTTTGAGATGCATAAGATTGTAATGGTGAACGGTGAGATGAGCCTTGAACCTGGAAGTATGGGGATGAAGGAGTGGCTGAAAGAGAATGTAAAGGAGGAGGAATATGTGGTGATGAAGGTAGAGGTTGAGGTGTTGGAGGAGATGATGAGGAGCAAGACGATAAAATGGTGGATAAGTTTGCTTGGAATGCAAGCCAACAAGGCTAAGGGGGAAAACATGGAGACAGACGTGAGAGTGAATTATTTATCAAACCATGCGTTTTTTTTCTTTACATTATCTGCTTTTTTTTTCTTTCGTTTTGTTGTCAGAATTGTTTTAATCATCTTATGATCATTTTGTATTGTTGTGTTTTTAGTATTTTGTGGTGTTGTAAGTTTGGGGATCTAATGAACTTAATTAATTATGTTAAACAATTCCTCGCTGAAGATTGTATTATTTTCTCATAGAACAAATGAATTCCACAAATCTTTGTTTTTTTAGAAAGAAAAAGACTTGAAGTCTGACATAAATTCAGAAGACTATCTATAAGAATCAACAATACAATTGGAACTGCGTAGAACCCAAATGAAAATTCAAAAATATGTGTCTACTCAATTTTCAAAAATTCTAAATTGGTATATATTATAATATATATGTGTCTACTCAATTTTTACAACATAATATGTTTACTGTATAATTTTTTCATTGAATAGATTGTTTCAAACTTTCACATGTATCTGTATATTCTTCTATATATATATATTTTTGGATTATTATTTCATTATTAAAATCGTAACTATATATATAAAGATTAGTAAAATATTGTTTTATTGTTATATTCAAAGATATTGTAATATTTCACAAATTTAGAAAGTTTTTAAAAAATTAAATTTTTCGCTTCATAGATTTATATTATCAAGTAAATAATTAAACATTTAGTTTTTGCTTAATTTTAAAAATAAACTATATAGTTTAAAATTTGTTTTCATTGGTTTAAAATAGTAAAGATTAATCATTGTTAGATAATATGATTTTTGTTATTTAAAAAAAAATCTTTATAATTTTAAAAGTTAACATCGACAAATATTTAAATATTTAGCATATAGAGGTATAATATTATAACATTAAATTATATCTATTTAATTTATATTATTTATAAATCTAATGGATCATCTATTGTTTAAATCCTATTATTGATAGTCCAATAAAAATTTCTGGTAGGTCCAGAATTTAAATGATAAGATTAGATTAGATATTAAATGTAACATGATTTTCTAGGAATAAGTCCAATAGATCCATTTTTTTAAAAAATAACACATGAATCAAGGTTGTGACTTCTGTTTTAATATCTAAGATTTAAAATATTTAGACCACAATAGTTGTATGTATACTATTCACTCATTGGCAAATAAATTAACTGAATTAAAGAAAAAAACATAACACAAAATTGGAATCCATTCTTTTTAGTATTAAGATAAACATAATCTATAATAAAAATAATAAAATATAAAAATAATAAAATATAATAAAAATAATAAAATATAAAAATTAAGATCAAACATCATTATACATAATACAAGTCAGATTAAAAACATATAAATTAACTATTGAGAGTCCAAAAAATGGATTCACTATAAATCCACTAAGTTTTAGCAGAATGTAAACTACATGTTCATCTACGACGCACAACGGGTTTATATACTTCTCTTCCAGATCTTGACATTGCATAATTGCAATGAAAAATATAGTAGTATAAACATATCATACATGAATCATATTCCGCGCGAAGCGCAGACCTACCCTAGTAACACATAAGAAAGAGAAATGCTGAATGATAAGGCTACCAATGTAAATCCATACACTTTATCTTACCAAATATACAAATACATTCAAATCATGCATACATCTGCAATTACCTATTGATATTTGTATATTCACCTGAATGAGCCTATAATTTATTTGTCTGATACAAACTAAGTGATGCATGCAATACGATCTTTTTTATTGTAGTGTTCTTTGGGATGTAAATATCAAGAGTGATTAATGAGTTTCTATGAGAATTCAGCGGCGATTGTCATCATCGTTGGCCGGAACTGGGGATTCGCTTGCAAGCACAGCACCGCCACTTTTACCATCTTCAAGAGCTCATCTCTAATCTCCGCCTCTGGCATACGCAGACGTTCATCGGAAATGCTTCTCAGTGACAGAGTTGTCCCGGGAGAAGAAGACAAAGTCGAAACCAAATCCCCCGGATGTTTCCCCTTTATCACTTCAAGCATCAAAACCCCAAAGCTATACACATCACTTTTCTCCGTCACTCTCATTGCGTAAGCTAATTCTGTAAAGATATAAAAAAAAAAAACAATTAAAATTCAATTTCGGGAATTTTAGAAATTTTGATTTCGGGAATTTAATTTTACCTGGAGCGACGTAGCCGTAGGTGCCAGCAACGGCGGACCAATTGGATGAATCCGTCTTGAGAAGCTTCGCTGTCCCAAAATCGGAGATCTTAGGTTCGTAATCGTTGCCGAGAAGGATGTTTCCGCTGCTAATATCACGGTGCACGATGGGAGATGATCGGTCATGATGCATATACGACAACGCGTACGCTACGCCTTTGACGATGTTGATTCTCTTAACCCAATCGAGCCGTTTAGCTTCGTCGTCGCTGGACAACACTTTCCTTAAGCTTCCTTTTTCCATGTACTCGTAGATGAGGAATGTGTGGCGGCGGAAGGAGCAATAGCCGAATAGCTTCACCACGTTCCGGTGACGGATCTCCGTTAACGCTCTCACTTCGTTTAAGAAGTCTTGTTTCGTTATCTCTGTAGTTTCGTGTAGCTTTTTCACGGCTACGGTTGTGCCTAACGAGAGCTTTGCTTTGTAGACTTTGCCGTGTCCTCCGGTTCCGATTAGGTATCTTGGATCGAAATCTTTGGTTGATTTGATGATCTCTTGATATTTGACTTTGCCGCCAGAGCTAAAGATTGACAAACTCTCTCCTTTTTCTGAATCTGATTTGTCTTCAGTTCTTCTTGGCTTTCGTTTCTTGAGGTAGTAAGTAAATGTCCCACTGAGAACCACGAGCGCCCCTAGGATCGGTACTAATATCCACACAACAAGGTTGCCGTCCTTCTTTTTCGATTTCTTGATCGCAGCTGAAGTGACTGGGCATGGTTTCAACCTCTGTTTACTTGCGTTACTGCATAAGCCTCTGTTTCCTTTCAACGCTTTTGCGGTTGCGTTTCCAAACGCAGGGATGTCTGGAAGTGGACCCTCGAGGTTATTGTTTGATATATCGATGTATATCAGGGCTTTCATGTCCTTGAAACTTGGTAGAATTTGACCAGAGAGATTGTTGTACGAGAGGTCGAGCTTCTCAAGGCTTTCCAGGGAGCTGAGTGGTGGGATTTCTCCGTTGAGCTTGTTGTGGCTGAGATCAAGATTAGATAACTGAATCAGCTTTGTTAACCCCATTGGAATGCGTTCCTCCAACTTGTTTCTGCTCAGGTTCATGTAATGAAGATTTGGTAAGGAGTTCAAGGTTTGTGGGATGTTGGAGCTGAATCTGTTTGAGGACAAGTCAAGATACTCAAGCTTGGTCAAGAATCTTATTCCTTCTGGGATTCTTCCAGAAAACTGATTCCCATTCAGTTTTAGCCTTGTCAAAGCCGTGAGATTTCCAATTGCTTCTGGAAGTACACCAGTGAGGTTGTTGGTAGATAGGTCCAGCTCACCAAGTTGCGTCATCCTCCAAATCTCGGGTGGGATAGGACCCGTTATGTTGTTGTTTGACATGATCAAGTAGAGTAGCTTTCGACTCTTGTCCCAGTTGCCTGAAATCCGGCCGTGGAATTTGTTGTGGCTGAGATCAATGAAATCAAGATGCGGGTAAACCCCGAATGCCTCAGATACATCTCCGGTGAATCGGTTCCCTGTGAATCTTGCTCTCATCAAGCTTTTGCAGTCTCTCACGCTTTTTGGGATAGGACCTTCGAGGTGATTATCATCTAGTGTGAGGTTCTCAAGCTTGCCACCGTTGCAAATGGTGTCAGGCAAGAATCCGGTGAACTTGTTTGTGTCGAGTTGCAAGACAATTAGCTCTGAAGAGTTTGCAACCCCTGAAGGGATTGGACCAGAGAGCATATTTTCACGGAGGAACAAAAACTGCAGCTTGGTAAAGTTTCCGAAGGAATGAGGAACCGAACCTGTAAGTTTGTTCTGGCTTAACTCTAAATCGGTCATGGTTTCAATGTTTCCTAGTTCGGGGGGGATGACACCAGTTAGATGATTTAGGTAAAGATGAAGAACAGTTAAGTTCTTGAGATTTCCTAGGGAAGGAGGAATTGAACCGGTAAGGTTATTTGTATGAAGGGTAAGGGAATCTAGACTGGTCATGTCACCGATCTCAGGGGGTATTTCACCCGAAAGTTTGTTTTCAAACAAGTTGAGAAGAGTTAAGTTCTTCAACTTTCCTAAACTGGAAGGAATGTGGCCGGTCATGCTGTTTCTATCAAGGCACAGCTCAACAAGATTGGCTAAGTGTCCAATCTCTGAAGGAACTGGACCAGAGAGAGAGTTGATAAAAAGATACAGGTTAACCAAGTTTGATAGGTTTCCAATGGAAGAGGGTATTGGTCCGGACAAGATATTGTCATACAAGGCAATTTCTCGAACCGAAGTTAAGAGACCTATCTCAGATGGAATCGACCCGTTTAACTGGTTTTCGACAAGATGGAGAGTTTCGAGGTTTCGTAACTTGCCAAGCTCAGGTGGGATTTCTCCAGTCAACTGGTTTATGGAGAGATCAAAGTATATGAGTTTAGTGAGGTTTCCGAACTGGGGAGGGATGGTTCCAGAGAAACGGTTCATACTAAGATCAACGTAAGCTAGGTTTGGGAGAGAAGAAAAAGGGAAATCTTGGAATGTACCTTCAATGGAAGTGTCAGTCAGGTTTAACCTAATGATACTGCCTAGTTGGTCGCAGGAAACGCCATACCATCTGGTGCAGAAGCTTGTATTGATGTTTGTGTTGATGACCCACGAAGACAGCTTTGATGAGCTTGTCTGGTTCGTGAAAGTCGATTTCCATTTGAGAAGAGCGTTTGCTTCTGAGATAGTTGCAGAAACTGCAATAGAACTGCCCAAAATTATGGTTATGATGAAAATAAAATGAAGATCGTAAGCATTCTTCTCTACAAAACCCATCTCACACTCTCTCTGATCTTGGTTGATGCGAGATAAGGTTATACCAGTCCTGGCTCTTTTATGATCGTTAATTTCACATAGTGATTGACTTGGGGTCGTCTCCTTGATAATGAAAGTCTAACCCGTCAAAGGGTTCATGTAACATTTTCCTTTTTGAACAACACGGTTAGTATAACTAGTTAGCTACTAGTATTATCAGCCCGGACAATTTTCAAGTTTTGGTCACAAAAATAGACGAAAATGATCAAAATGTTTCATTTAATAGTTAAAAAAACACTAATACCCTAGATATATTAAAAATATATATTTTTTTTATAGTTTTAGATTATATGTTTTCAAATTCTAATTTTTTTATAAATTTTTTTTTGATTTTTTTTTCAAATTTTCTTTTTCTAATTCGAAAATACTTTTTAAAATTTTATTTTTAAATTTTTAATATTTATTTTCTATTTTATAAAATTTTAAAGCTCAAACCCAAATCCCCACTCCTTAACTCTAAACCCTAAGATTTGGATTAGTTAACCATAATGATATAAGTGTATATTTACCTCTTTAATAAAAAATTTTGGTCATTTTAATTCTTAGAGTCTATATTTGTGATATAAACTTTTTGAGTGATATCTTAGGGTATTTTCCTTTATATTATTTTGTTTTAACCAGATTCTAGTGTTATCTTTTTCTTTATCAAAATTAAATTTTATTTTAGTCACATTTTTTTTGTCAACAATATAGTCACATTTATAACTAGATTAAATGGAGACCAAAATCAGACGTGTTAGCATTTGAAACAAAATTAGAAAGGTAAATATTGTTATGAGCTTTTCCAAAAAGAGATACATGTTTGGAAGCAACTTTTATTTACAAATATTAATTTGTAAATACCAACACATAAAATTATAATTAATATATATGATCCATCAGTTTTATTTGTATTTGGTTTGTAAATAATTCTTCTTTCAAATATTTTTATTTTTTTTTGAATATAACATAACAAAAAGTAAAATATAATATAATATAATATAAAAAGTCAAACTTTTATTGAAATTTTTTGATCGAAAGATTTTAAAAATTTGAAGCTTGTATAAAGATCACTTAGATAAATGTCTGATTTAGAATTAAAAAAAAAAGATATTTAGTTCAATAGACATAGTAGAGACCCAAATTAGCACATCTCGGTTTGCTCGGACCATTATACCCCTCCATTATGATGAAAAAACCAGGTTCGTACACTGGTGTGGCAGGTCGTCTGAAATATTTGTCAGTCATGTGGAATGGTTTTCGAGGTCGTAGGTTCTCAGGTGGCCTACTTCTGCTTCATTAGCACTCATAAACATTGCATTATCTCTTCTTCCTTTTTCTTGCTACATTTTTTCTCCGTTAAACATTCCACTCTTTTCTTTTTTCTTGCTACAATTTTTCTCCGTAAAACATTGCATTCTCTCATCTTTTCATAATACAATTTTAGTTGGAGATATAAATTTGGTCTCTGGAAAAGCTTGCCGACTTCCGTAAATTCTGTAGCGTTTGATGAAAAAGCGTAAATCTACAGTAATAAACTTATGGAAATGAAAACTTGACAACTACTTTTTTTGTGTTTACGATGAATCACACTAGAACTCATGAATGGAATTGACCATCAGATACTTTACAAGTTATTAATGAGTTAACAAATTTTTAACATGTTACAAAATTTATTAGCGAGTAAACAAAATTTTAACATGTTATAAACTTTGTTATCGAGTTATATCTTTATATATAAAAGATAGTTTGCTCTCTCCTGGTGAAGCCACCTAGGATCCACATAGGAAAGTCGAGTACTTACGTTTTGACACGTGTCTTTCTAAGTCGCACGCTGCGTTTCATTATTAAATGATGTGTGCAATTTGTTTGGACTAGGGACTTTACCGGTTTCAATTGTTGGGCTTCAAAGTATGTTATTTTGGGCTGTTGTAAACAAAAGCGTTACATTAACGTCTTCATCAATGGCGACCATCGACATCTAGGGTTCATGCCTTCTTCTAGCTCTGATCAGTTCAGCCAACAATGGAGATAGGGAGGGTTATGTGAGACAAATATTCACGATGAATCTCTGGATCTAGATACCTTCGTGTCCTTTCGCTTGAGTTGTCCCAGAACCGTTACGAAGTGCATTGATTCATTCCCACCGTCTTAACTTCTTTGACCCAATCCAAGCACGACTCCTTTCTTCTAAGGTGGTTCTTCAACTATAAATAGGTGAGGCTTCATCCCGTGAATATCATCTCTACTAATCCTAATAACTCTTGAGACTTTTTTACAGTGGAATGATTTTGGTTACGTTTATTGATTTGGTTTTTGTTTGTTGATGTAAGACTGGGTATCTTATTTTAATTTAGAAAGCTTTAGTTAGGATTTAGTTTTTTTATTTGGTGATGTAAGATGATTTTGATTATGTATACTGATTTAAAAAACTTTATATGATTTTGGTTTTGTGTATTGATTTTGTTTTTGTTTGTTAATGTAAGATTATTTTGGTTCCATTTATTGATTAAAAAAGCTTAAATCTTGACACCGTGTGGAATTAAGAGTTGCTGATGAGGCTGACGATGCTGTTTTGATACTCTGTATTTTATAGGCTGGAGTTGTTGAGAACACAGAAGATAATCATCCTCTGTTTACACTGCAAAGCATCAGACCTTCACAGCCTCACGCACTTTCGACGAGCGTCAGCGTCTTCGAGTTCCTGATATGTAAGTTTGTAACTATATTGGATACTGCTCTTCAGTACTGTCAAAATAACAATGTGTGTATTGGTGTTATCAGGGAGGCAACGGTGGTCTAGGAGATGATATGAACAGTGGAAGCTCAACTTAAGTTCAATCTAAAACTGTAAGCCCTTTTTCATTTTGGAGCAATGCTATTTATTCCATTTTGCAGTCACTATTGGTGCTATTGGACAAAGGTGAAACTGTTCACTGAATGATAAAGGTTCAAGCAATTAAATGCTATTCAGAGAAATACATGTTTCACTTCCCATGAGTCATTTTGAAGCTTCATTGAGAACATATTTCAGGTTTACCCTACTGTCAAATGATTTTATACTAATGTGTTACGTACTGCATATAACTGATCGTATGGAGTGTTAGAAAATAATTATGAAAGTGGTCTTTAAATCCCCATAGTAGCTTGAGCTGTACCTAAGTGAGAAAACCAAGTTCCAACACTTTTTTTTGCTGGACAGGTATGGAAGATTCGACCAGCCCATTGATTGGAAATTTATAACCCATGAATCAGTTTCTAACTCATATATTGTTTTCTATTCAAGGTTATGAAAAATGTCAAAAGATAAAAGCAAACCCTGCTTTATTTAACAAGATTCTCCTAAAGGAGGTCAATGGCAAGGAGTGATTGAAGCTTCAAGTTATGTACAAGCTCCATCAATCTGACATATCTTGAGTAAAACAAAACACAGAATTGTAGATTGGATTAGTGAAAGTTTTATCTTCACTTACCATTGTTCCTTAGATTTCTTATACTAACTTTTTGTTTCTCAAATGAGAGAAAACTGAGATCTCGCATTTTGTGAATTTGAAAGAACTCAAAATGCCTCGACTCTCAATCAGAAACGGAAAAGGAACAGAGAACAACTCAAAATGCATTTAAGGTTCATTGTGCAGGCGTTGTTGTAAAGGAATATTAAAATTGGGACTGCATTTTCATCAAAATATTGTCTACCACCTACTGAGTTTCAAGCCAATCAAGCTTAAGTGGCAGCAGTTGCCATCTACTGCAGTCTTAGGAATCCAAAGCACTTAGATGGTTCCAAAATAAGTATAACCTAAACATGTTTTTAAACAACTAAAAAAATAAATTTTTGAATATTAATATTAATATTTTCATATTTGAAGACTATTTTAAGAGAACAAACTTAATAATACTATTTTTCATAAAGACATATGTCACATTATTTTAATTTAAATTTCAATAACTTACAAATGTTGTTTTCAAATTTTTGTCTACTATTTAAATTATGTTTAAAATGTTTTTAACTTATTTTCTAACAAATAAAAAATGATATATATATATATATATAATCTGTTTAATTTAAAAAGTATACCATTAATTAATGTTTATATGCCATCAATTGCTAGGTTACTTCTTGTTGGTTTTACTTGAACTTGCCAAAGCAACATAATTGATTATTATTATTTTTTTTTGTTTGATTTTTTAAAAATAAAAAATAAATAAAAAAATAAATAATCGAATCAATCGCAAACCGCCACGTGGTGTGGGACCTGCTAAACAGTGATGAAACGGATTCACAAGGAAGCACTTCTGCGATACAGGCTCATAAAATCAATGGGGTCCCTAATGGGGATGCTCTAATACCCCTAGCGTTAATTAATATAGAGTTAGGGTTTAGAGTTGAAGGGGGACAGAGTTTTTGGAATATGAAATTTAAGATTCCAATAAATATATAAATAAATACTTAAAAAATATAAATTTTTTTTTTAAAGTAGCTTCAAACATAATTTTCGATTTTCAAAAAGAAAATTTTCAAAAATAAAAAAAAAAATAAAAAGAAAGTTTATAAACAATTTTGAATTTGGAAAAGTATAATTCGAAAACATAAAAAAAAGGAAAGGTAGTCGATAGGTTGTTATATGTTTTCAACTTAATTACTATGTTTCTTCTTTTCCTTAGGTTCTCATCAGCATCTGTCAATTATTTTAGATTAATAAAGTTAATGTTATGTTTTTGGTATGGCATGTGAGTTTTTTGGATTGAGTCCAGCAGCAGCAGATCCCAAGGGTTTAACAAGTTTAAGTGCAGTTGGCGGCAAGATGAAACAATTAGATATGTAGGTTTAACAACAAGATCTGAGAAATAATTTTAGGAATGAAGAGGAAAATAAAAAAAAAGCTTTAAAACAGAGGACAAAGCGTTGAGAAGAAAAATAATTAGAGGCTTAACATGGAAACAAAGAAAACAATTAAAGAAATTTGCTCAAAAAAAACAATGAGAGAAGCTCTTTATACAAATCTGAGGGGATCATGCACGTACGATACGTTCTTCAAATGAGTAGTTTCATTACACAAGCAAAAATATATCTTATCACATATAATCTTTCCTCAACTAAAACTTTCTATAAGAAAAAAAAATCATTATCATAAACATTTCTTACAAATGCAAACCTAAAAACAAACCACAAAATCATATAAAAAATAATAATTTAGATCACAAGTAAAGTATATCCTGCCCGTAGGGCGGGCCGGCCCTAGTTTATTTATAACACGTTAAACAAGTTAGTAGCTTAACAATATACTATATAAATCTGTATAATTTTCAATGTAACCGTATTATTTAACAGTTAAACAAAAAGTTAACTAATTAATATTAAAGTTAACAAGTAAAATAAAATCTCCTTGAAACATGGAAGAAGGTGTTACTGATTGTTAGTGGTTAAGTTATTTGTTAGAAACTGCACTTATGAAATAGCCTTGTTTGTTGTAGATACCTAATTTGTTAGATGATACATGTTTTATTAACTGATATATTATTTGATAGATAGTTTGTTAAGTGATATATTGTTTAGTGTGAGATCTAAATCTCACAATCAGAAATTTACATAGGTTAAATTATAGGTTAGCATGCTACGTACATCGATAACAGTCAATATCAATGTTATTATTGACATTACATTGGTTAGCAGGCTATATGCATCGATAACGGCCAACCTACAAAACATTTATCGAATAACAAATCATACTTGACAAAAAAATAATATACCAAAAAGTACAAACTAACAAATTAGCTAATAAAATACACAAACATGTTTTACTAATAATCATAATTATGTATAACATGTTAAAATAATCAATAACATACATAATTAAGCATGATGATATCTACATCGGAAACATGGATCGGGGAACAAAAAATGTATCATCTGATAAATTATGTATTAAGCAAAATGTAGCCGCTAACAAACAATGTATCATATAATCAACCATGTTAAGGGATTCATCAAAATCCTTAATAAGCTTTGCATGCTCAAGGACTATATGAGGGGAGTGTGATGAAGATAGCAACATGACAATGATGAACTGACCAAATGCCCCGGAAAATGACCGGTTCTTATCGAGAGAAAGACTCTCAAAAGTTGACTACCGGAGAAAATCTATCTCCTCCAAATCTAGTTCATCGAGACTGGATTCTGTGGCGAACATGCGGGGTGGGAGATCCGAAAATTCCATTGTTTGTAATTGCAAGTAATTGGAACAAAAAAAGTTGAAACAATGTTAGTTTGGAGAAAAAAATGGTTAAGAAATGAAAGAGAAAGAGAAGACTCACAGATTATTAGGTTGAAATTAAATATAAACATTAAAAAAGTATTAAAACATGTCTGTTTTCTACGAAGTACATAGCTCATATGTCGTGTCGAACGGATACAAACACAACTACATTTATGTCCAATTGGGTTGTTAGCGCTGTCAAGTCCGAATCTAACATTAATACCAGTCCATAGTACTGCATGCGCAGTATAGATTGAGGGGTAATATCGTCCTAAAATATTTTATCTTATGTTGGGATAGATTGCTAATTATGGTGGTGTTTGGGGCTATAGGTGCCAAAACTATAAAAATAAACACATTTTGGTATTCTTTTGTTAGACTTGCAGTTTTTTCTATTCTTTTTCATCACCTCTTTCTGTAATCATCACTAATCTTGAAATTAAACAGTAAGACAAAAACATATATATAATAGATTCATAAACAGATCTTTAAAATAGTTGAATATGTTCTATTATAAAAAAAACATATAGTAAGATAGTTAAACCACAACAAATGATTAGTAAATACTAAATTTGTATATAGCTGTTTCAGATATACATATTGATACCTAAGCTTTCTGACAAAATTCTGAACTTTTTTTTTTCTTTTTTGAAGAAAGCTTTGAAACTGGAGTACATTTAAGTAACATCTTCAGCCTGACTCATGCCAAAAGAACTAAAATGAATGAGAGACCAATGAACTGGAAATAGGAGAAAATTAAATCTGAAATTAAACTTGAGTAATTTTTTTACAGCACTCAGAACACAAGGAAAATAGGAAGAAGAAATGATGGTAAAGGAAAGATATAGAAATAATAAATTAGTTGTTTGAATTTATATAAGAGTTGTTGACAAAAAAAAGAATTTATATAAGAGTTAAACAGTTTGAACTTTGAAATCGTAGCATAATTTTTACAAAAGACAGTGTTTTAAAGAAATTGGAACGTCGTAGTGACATAAGAAAATGCAGGGAGTCGGTAGTTTTATATATATAGTTTTCTAAAAATTTAAAATTTAAAATCAAAAAATTATTTTAATTATTTTGGTTTTTAAAACATAAAGACATGTGTCAGATTTTTGTTGGCCTAGTGATTTCTGCTTTGATATATATAAAGGATTATCTAATTAATTCAAGAAAAATCAGCCAGAAGATATTTTATGGGTTCTTACGTTGAATATTCAATTGATTCTTAATGCAGTTCATTGTTTGTGGAAGACAATTAGTCCGTGACGACTTGGATTTGATTATAATTCACCAAAGACAAAATGAACTTGTTTTCTTCTCAATTTTCCTGCCTTGTGTCTAAGTGTCTTTCTAGTCAGACTCCAAAATTTTGTTTGAGTGAAACATTTTCATAGTTTTCTTCTTATGTGCAATGCCATTTTTGGTTTTTCAGGTTTAATTAAATGTTTTCCTGCACCATGTCCAGAAATAAAAGTTTTAAAATTGAAATTATTTTTAAAACCAAAATTTGTTAAATTTTAATTTTAGTTTAATTATAGGGAAATTCTCTAAGATAACACTTTTTAAGTTTTGTCACAAAATAGCGATCAATGAAATAAATAACCAAAAAAAGTTTTATTAAAGAGTAAAAATACATATATCCTAGGATTAACTAATCTAGACTTAAGGTTTAGTGTTAAGGGGTGGGTTTTTGAGGATAGAGTTTCAAATTTAAATTTTTAAAAAATATATTAAAATTTTCAAAATAAAAATGGATTATTTTGGTCATTTTGCTTAATGAAATGTATTTTTGCGACAAAAACTTAAAAATAGCTATTTGAGAGAATTGCCCTTAATTATATATAAAAAATTAAGATAAAATAAATATTTTTACTTATTTTTTTAAAAATAATATGTATGTAGATATTTAAAATTAGAATCGTGGAAATATTTTTAATCTATTTACTTTGGTTAAAATATATTAAATCTTTTTTTATCAACAATATAAACAAACTCAACCAAAACTCTGCAAACTAAGATGATAACATCAATGTATAGATAAGGGGTTTTAGTAATTAAACCCTTTAACTAAAGATGAATCGTAAAAAAAACCCTCAACTAAAAATCTTGTGAAATAAACCATCAACTTTAGTTCCGTTAACATATGTTACCCTCCGTCTAAAAAACCGTAACGGAGGGTGACATATGTTAACCGTTTATAATTTGAGGGTTTAGTTCACTGGATTTTTAGTTGAGGGTTTTTTTTTACGATTCATCTTTAGTTGAGGAGTTTTATTACTAAAAGTCATTAAATGTTATTAAATTATTTATTATCATTTATACATTGTTTTAAGATTTATAAGCCTTTAAAACTAATTTATAAATTTTAATACATTAATATATTATAAAATTAATTTATACATCTTAAATTAA
This sequence comes from Brassica napus, assembly GCF_020379485.1. Taxonomy (NCBI): domain Eukaryota; kingdom Viridiplantae; phylum Streptophyta; class Magnoliopsida; order Brassicales; family Brassicaceae; genus Brassica; species Brassica napus. The sequence continues at coordinate 16,811,424 of NC_063438.1, forward strand.
TAATTTTCAACACTACTTACAACTTATTATAACTTATTACAGCCTGATGACGAAAATCATGAAAATAAGAAAAAGTACGTCATACTCCAAATAGAAAGATTGACTTCATGGATGAATTATCCTCGACACTACTTAAGACTTAATATAACTTAGAAACTTTCAATTATTTGATATTTGACAATGACGATATAAACACACAATTTTTTTTATATCACTATTGCCAAATATCAAATAATTTAATATTTTAAAGTTATAATAAGTTGTAAATCGTGTTGAAAATTATTAATTTAAGAGGTATAAATTAATTTTATAATAGATTAATGTATTAAAAATATAAATTAGTTTTAAAGGATTACAAATCAATCTAAAACAATGTATAAATGGATAATAAATAACTTAAAAATCCTTTAATGACTTTTAGTGATAAAAACCCCTTAACTATTTTTAAATCGTAAAAAAAACCCTCAACTAAGTTTTCAATATTATAAACCCTCAACTTATAAACCGTTAACATATGTCACCCTCCGTCACGATTTTTTAGACGGAGGATAACATATGTTAACGGAACTAAAGTTGAGAGTTTATTTCAGGGTTTTTAGTAATTAAACCCCTCAACTAAAGATGAATCGTAAAAAAAACCCTCAACTAAAAATCTTGTGAAATAAACCATCAACTTTAGTTCCGTTAACATATGTTACCCTCCGTCTAAAAAACCGTAACGGAGGGTGACATATGTTAACCGTTTATAAGTTGAGGGTTTAGTTCACTGGATTTTTAGTTGAGAGTTTTTTTTTACGATTCATCTTTAGTTGAGGAGTTTTATTACTAAAAGTCATTAAATGTTATTAAATTATTTATTATCATTTATACATTGTTTTAAGATTTATAAGCCTTTAAAACTAATTTATAAATTTTAATACATTAATATATTATAAAATTAATTTATACATCTTAAATTAATAATTTTCAACACTACTTACAACTTATTATAACTTATTACAGCCTGATGACGAAAATCATGAAAATAAGAAAAAGTACGTCATACTCCAAATAAAAAGATTGACTTCATGGATGAATTATCCTCGACACTACTTAAGACTTAATATAACTTAGAAACTTTCAATTATTTGATATTTGACAATGACGATATAAACACACAATTTTTTTTATATCACTATTGCCAAATATCAAATAATTTAATATTTTAAAGTTATAATAAGTTGTAAATCGTGTTGAAAATTATTAATTTAAGAGGTATAAATTAATTTTATAATAGATTAATGTATTAAAAATATAAATTAGTTTTAAAGGCTTACAAATCAATCTAAAACAATGTATAAATGGATAATAAATAACTTAAAAATCCTTTAATGACTTTTAGTGATAAAAACCCCTTAATTATTTTTAAATCGTAAAAAAAACCCTCAACTGAGTTTTCAACATTATAAACCCTCAACTTATAAACCGTTAACATATGTCACTCTCCGTCACGATTTTTTAGACGGAGGATAACATATGTTAACGGAACTAAAGTTGAGAGTTTATTTCAGGGTTTTTAGTAATTAAACCCCTCAACTAAAGATGAATCGTAAAAAAAACCCTCAACTAAAAATCATGTGAAATAAACCCTCAACTTTAATTCCGTTAACATATGTTACCCTCCGTCTAAAAAACCGTGACAGAGGGTGACATATGTTAACGGTTTATAAGTTGAGGGTTTATAATGTTGAAAACTTAGTTGAGGGTTTTTTTTCGATTCAAAAATAGTTGAGGGGTTTTATCACTAAAAGGGTTTTTAAGTTATTTATTATAATTTATACATTGTTTTAGATTGATTTGTAAGCCTTTAAAACTAATTTATATTTTTAATACATTAATCTATTATAAAATTAATTTATACATCTTAAATGAATAATTTTCAATACGACTTACAACTTATTATAACTTCAAAATATTAAATTATTTGATATTTGGCAATAGTGATATAAAAAAATTGTGTGCTTATATTGTCATTGTCAAATATAAAATAATTGAAGTTTTTAAGTTATATTAAATCTTAAGTAGTGTCGAGGATAATTCATCCATGAAGTCAATCTTTATATTTGGAGTAGGACGTACTTTTTCTTATTTTCATGATTTTCGTCATCCGGCTCATACTTTCCTATTTTCCTATATTGTTCTTGATTTATTGTATTACTTTATGTTTTAAATATATTATTGATCAAGAAAATAAAAATATAACATAGTTATTCAGAAATCAATGAGAATAAAAATAATCATGCATTATTCAATGAGAATAAAAATAATCATGCATTATTTTGGAGGGGGGGAAGTATGAGCCGGATGACAGAAATCATGAAAATAGAAAAAAATGTGCCATACTCTAAATAGAAAGATTGACTTCATGGATCTAAATAGAAAGATTTTTTTTGATGAAATTTCATATTTATTGATCAGAGGGAAATTTACAAAAGAATTGGCCTAATAAAGAATAAGAAAACTAAAGTATCATAATTGCAAAAATGAACTTAGAATCAAGCTGACACTTCAAACCATCTGCAAAGAAGGCCTTCCAACTTGTGTCCCCGGCGGTACTTAAGGGAGCTAATGCGATTGCGCATTGTCTTATCAATAAGACGCGTCATCTGCGATGTCGTAGACCACGGCTTCTGGTGTCGTCGTCCATTCCGTTCCCTCCAGATACTATAGATAGTCAATTGAAAAACCAGTCTGACCAGCACCGAGTCAAGAGCAGGAGTACGAGTTTGCTGAATAGACAGCAGAGTTGCAGACCAGTCTGGATTCATCCGTCGACCAAGTAAACGTCCTGCCACATTATCCCAGACCGTATAACTGTAGGGGCACGCAAAAAATAAATGATCCCTAGTCTCATCGGGTTCTACACACAGAGTACAAGGCTGAGTAATTCCCCCACTTACGCATTCGATCTCCCGTAGACAACCTATTTTTAACAGCCAACCAAGTCATGAAACTGTAACGAGGAATCCCTTGCGTAAACCACACAGCCTTACACCAAGGTACTGTCTCTCGCTTATCTCTGATCTGCTGCCAAGTTTCAGAAGTGGAAAACATGCCCTTAAACTGATCATCAGACTGCCTCCAAACCATAAGATCCTTACCATTCTCAGAGCAAGGAACTGGCGCTTCCTTTATCCGATGGCAGAGGGAAGGAAATAGTCTCCCACGGCGCTCCCTAATACTCCAGCAACCATTAGTAACAACCTCACCAACCCGAGCATTGCGCGGAACACCTAAGTGCATAGGACCGGCGTCGCCTGTAATATCTATGAGTTTCCCCTGATCAAGCCAGTTATCAAACCAGAAGAAAGCATCATTTCCATTCTGAACAGCCACCTTCAAGAAAGGGTATGCAATGTCTCTAAGCTTTAGGAGTTTTCGCCAAATCCAAGAACCCTTTTGGTTGTCTTTCACATCCCAAAAAGAGCTGTCTCGGAGTAGATAATGCTGTACCCAAGACACCCATAGTGATCCTGCTAGAGTAAACAGCCGCCATATCAATTGAAGGGAGAACACCACTTGAGAATCTCTAAATCTCCGCAGACCCAAACCACCTTCATCCTTCGGATAACAAAGCTCCGCCCAAGCTACTTTAGCCTTATGTGATTGGTGTGGTGAGCCAGACAAAAGAAAAGCACTGCACAAACTTTCAATCTCATTCAAACAAGCAGCAGGAAGGATGAAAGCAGAACTCCAGAAGTTGACAATGCTTGTAATGATAGACTTGATCAGCTGAAGCCTGCCTGCAAAGGAGAGACTTTTGTTTGACCAAGTGAGCATCCTACTCCGAACTTTGTCAATCAGAGGCTCGTAGTCATGCTTTGTAAGTGCCTTAGTAGTCAAGGGAAATCCCAGATAGCAAATAGGCAGAGTCCCTGTGCTAATACCTTTTCCTGTTGCTGCAACACTGAGAGCTCCAGATGCATCACCAGAGATGAAGATAGTAGACTTGGAAGCATTAATATAAAGACCAGAGACACTTGCAAACTGATTCATGACCTCCATAACTCCATCTAAAGAGCTAGTTTTCCCATCTGAGAAGACGAGTATGTCATCAGCAAAGCTCAGATGAGTGAGCTTGACCCCAAGGCAATGCAGATGATACCCAAATTTCCCTTCCTCAGCTGCTTGATTCAACATCTTGGAAAGAACATTATTGAGGATAACGTATAGATACGGCGACAGGGAGCTGCCTTGACGGATGCCTCGAGCACTAGTGAAAAACCCCTCCAGACTGCCGTTAACAGCTACCGAGAAAGACGCAGTTGAGATGCAAGCTTTGATCCACATAATGAATTGATCTGGCAGATTCATGGCCTTGAGGACCGAAACAATGAACGTCCACTTAACTGTATCAAAAGCCTTCGCAATATCAAACTTGATAGCACATCTGGGGAGGAGGTAGACTTATGATAACCATTAACCAGTTCATAGTAACACGTTCTCCAGTAGAAGACGACCCTTGATGAAAGCGCTTTGGTTTGGTTCTATAGCATCGGGGAGGATCTCCCTAAGGCGGCGAGCAAGTATCTTTGAGATCACCTTGTATAGGAGGTTACAGCAGGCTATGGGACGGTAATCCTTCATAGTCAGAGCAGCTTCAGTCTTCGGAATCAGTGAGAGAATGGTTGCGTTGATTCCAGAGGGAAGGAATCCAAATAAGAAGAAAGACTGCACGGCAGTGACAAAATCTTTCCCAAGAACAGGCCAAGCAGCTACATAAAATTCCTTAGTGTAACCATCAGGGCCAGAGACTTTGTCATTTGGCAGAGCGTCCAGAGCAGATTTGATTTCTTCTCCACTCACGGGAGCAACCAGGTGAGAAGATTGGGGGAGAGGACAGCGGTAAGTAAGCAAATTCTGTAGAGATTCCACAGAGATCTCCTCACCCTCCTGATGAGTCTGTAAAAAACGCTGAAAATGAGAGACAGCTTCTCTCTGGATATCCCCAGGGTCAGTTAGAATCTCTCCCGATGTGGTGGTCAAGGACCGAATGGCATTTCTAGATGCACGAGATTGAGCAGCACGGTGAAAGACTGAAGTGTTCTATTCCCCAGCTTGAAGCCAGCGCAGACATGACTTCTGCCTAAAAAACCTCTCCTCAATACTAGCCAGCAAGTTCCATCGCTTCGAAGCTTCTGCTTCGGCAGCTAAGGTCTGAGGGTTGGGGTCTAAGAGACCCTGATTCTGACAGTGGCATAAATGCTCGTACGCCTGCTTTTTTCGGGCGGGGAGATCACCATAGTGATTTCTATTCAGGGCTCTGAGGTCGTTCTTCAGAAGCTTCAGTTTCCGGTGAAACATAGTCAGAGAGCAGCGTGAGTGGTATAACACAGGGGAGGAGTCCCAACTATTTTTTACTGTAGGCAGAAAGTCCTCATGATCTGTGAGGTAATTAAAAAATTTAAAAGGCTTCCTCGTGCTGTCTATGGAGGCAGACGTACATATCAAACACCTAGCATGATCAGAGACTCCTCCTGCATCAAAGCTAGCATAAGACTGAGGGAAGAAGCGTAGCCAAGCTCCGTTGATTAAAGCTCTGTCTAGTTTTTTCCCTATCGGATTGCCCTCTCTCTTGTTCCACCATGTAAAGAGTGCTCCCACGTAAGCTAAATCCGTAAGCTCACAGTCTCCACATACTTCCTGAAACTCCCTCATACCTCGCTGATCCGTTAGATAGTCCAGTGACCGAGAATGCTCCCCAGAAGCAAGCGTTTCATTAAAATCACCAATTAGGATCCAAGGCAAAGCAAGATGAGAATAAGCAGCTTGAGTTCCCTTAATCTCCTCCCATAAACTCCTTCTCTCCACCATACAGGTAGACGCATAGATGGCAGAACAGATAAACTGCTCTCTTGTCTCTGGGACTTGTATTGCACAGGTTATGACTTGGGCACTTGCGTGCAGTCTAGTGACCACAACCCTACTAGACCAGCAAAACCAGATCCGACCTAATCTGTGGTGATCGTAGTTTGTAATAGAGCTCCATCCAGGCAAAGCAGCAGTCATACAATCCACATGTTTGTCTTGTTGGACTCTCGTTTCAATAAGACATCCGAAAGAGGGCTTTTCTAGCTGTATCCATTTCCTTACTGCATCATGCTTGCGCGACATGTTGAAGCCGCGCATGTTCCATGCGAAAAAAGACGTCATAACTTCCTAACGGAAGCTTTCTTTGATGAGGCATGAACCTGCGCAAACTTCAGGTCCCTTGTGCGGACAATCTTCTTCTTACTCGTTTTCACCGTGCTGGCAGCATTATGAGACACCCGCAACTGAACCGTAGAGTTCTTACGCTGCCGCTGAGAGTGATCAGATGTACTGTGACCAATGGTATCAGCAACTATCTCCCCTTCCTCTGTGTCAGTTTGCACCTCGTTATCAGACTCGCCCTCCTCAGCAATATCTGCGAGGACATGGAACCGCGATGGAGAAACCGTAATAGCACCACTGTCTGCCTTTCCACCGTCTGCTACTGGAGAATCCAAAGACTTCCCGAGTTCTACCACAGCACCAACACCTTCGAGTAACCGCGACTCAGCCACAGGAGCTTTCCCTGACTGGCCAACTTCCACCATTCCAGCACCCAGGACAATAGAGTTGAGCATGTTATTTACTTCCACTCCATTTCCCAAAGGAGCATACGGTATAAACTCCTCCAACTCCTGGATTAGATCAGAGACAGGGTTTTTCTGCGCCCCCTGATCCTCAGTCACTACCACCATTGGTAGATCTGCTTCCTTGTTATGCTGCAGGATAGTAACATTTTTTGCGGAGCATTCAGAGCCTTTATGCCCCCATTTCCGACACACTTCACATTTTGGAGGCAACCACGGGTAGCTAACCTCAAGAACAACCAAAGCACCGACGTTATCAGAGTAAGATATCCTCTCAACAAGTGGTTTGTTGAGATCCACCTCAACAAGGATTCGCGCTACATCCAAACGCGTACATTTCTCTGTGTTGGGATGAAGCTTTACAAAAGTTCCCGCTGCGCGGGCCAAACACTTGAGACCCTTATGCGAGAAGAGAGAGTTCGGAACTCCCTTAAGGTCCACCCACATTGGCATTGCCGACAAATCTGGGGGATTCATCGCAGTTTCTGGAGACCATTCGTGCACTACCAAAGGGACGTCCGCAACGTGCCAATACTTGCGCTGTATGACTCGGGCACGCATCTGAGGGTTCTCAATACGAAACAAAACCATTTTCTTCTCAATGAATTGGACATCAATCTTAGAACCATTACGAGGAGAAGACCAGATTCGGTTTACAGTCGCGTGAATGGATCCCACATGAGGAGCTTCCCCGATAAAGTAGCCAACAACGAAGCTTTTCCAGAGAGGATTAGGGTCGTCAAAGATCTCATCAGGTATCGTCATAGAAGCAACTCCATCGACAACATCAATCACCGGGAGCACCGCATCTCCTTGCTTTTTCGTCCAAGCCGAGTTAGCAGGAGGAGAGCCATGAACGGAATCAGAACGGAGAACGGGAGGAGAGGCGGGAGGTGGGGAATCGGAGGAAGTAGACCCCGGCGGCTCGTCGCCCAAAACCCTAGAAAGATTGACTTCATAGATGAATTATCTCGACACTACTTAAGACTTAATATAACTTAGAAACTATAAATTATTTCATATTTGACAATGACGATATAAACACACAAATTTTTTATATCACTATTGCCAAATATCAAATAATTTAATATTTCAAAGTTATAATAAGTTGAGTAGTGCTGAAAATTATTAATTTAAGATGTATAAATTAATTTTATAATATATTAATGTATTAAAATTTATAAATTAGTTTTAAAAGCTTATGAATCCTAAAACAATGTATAAATGATAATAAATAATTTAATAACATTTAATGACTTTTAGTGATAAAACCTCTCAACTAAAGATGAATCGTAGAAAAAACCCTCAACTAAAAATTCTGTGAAATAAACCCTCAACTTTAGTTTCGTTAACATATGTTACCCTCCGTCTAAAAAACGGAGAAGTTATAAAAGAAGAATTCTCGTATAAAATTGCTAACAAAAGAAGTTATCTCGTATAAAGAAGGGTTTTTAGTAATTAAACTCCTCAACTAAAGATGAATCGTAAAAAAAACCCTCAACTAAAAATTCTGTGAAATAAACCCTCAATTTTAGTTTCGTTAACATATGTTACCCTCCGTCTAAAAAACCGTGACGGAGGGTGACATATGTTAACGGTTTATAAGTAGTTGAGGGTTTTTTTTACAATTCATCTTTAGTTGAGGGGTTTAATTACTAAAAACCCTTTATTTCACAGGATTTTTAGTTGAGGGTTTTTTTTAAGATTTATCTTTAGTTGAGGGGTTTAATTACTAAAAACACCTTAATGATAAATGATGTTTGTTTTCCAGCACTAGGTGCCAAACTATCAGCCTTTTTGTTGTGCATCCGTTGTACATGAATTAACTCCGAATAGTTAATACTTTCCTCTAGTGTATGAATATCTTCCAACTATGTTGCAAAGGTAGGTCATTCTTTTGAGTCTGAAACCATCTTTACCAATTGAGAACAATCCGTTGCAAATGTTACATGAAATTGTCTAAGATCTCTCATACTTTCCATTGCTCATATGAGTGCTTCTATTTGCGAATGGAGGGGAGAAAGGCTGGCTTTTGTATTTTTTGCCCCCATTAGTCCATTGAAACCTTCTAGTGTATTGTACCAACCTTGTCTCAAAAATGTATTCTTTTCTTTCCAAGAGCCATTTGTGAAACACCATATGCCTGAAATTCAAGGTAAGCTTTCCTGATTATCCTCCCTACTATGATTAACCCTTCGAATATGTTCAACCTGAGCTTCATTCCAAATTGTGAATTCAGTTACCACCACCTGAAGAGTATTTATGGCATCAATATTAATATTACTAAAAGCCATATTATTCCTTCTTTCTAGATGTACCATAATATCCTAGCGAACTGATGATTTTCTATATTTTATCTCCGAAATAGATAATCCATATTTCCAAAGATCCATTGCATAGAAGAAATGTTTGGATTGGATAGAATCTGTGAAATGGTCCATACTTGAACCGTTGGCAGACATTAAAACAACCATGATTTGTTGATTCCTTCGCTGCTCCACATCTTGCACACTAGGTATCACATTGAATACCTTTTGCACATAAATTTGTCTTCACCGCAATGTAACCTGAGACTTTTTGCCATATAAAGTGCTTGATCTTAGGAAGGAATCTAATCTTCCATGAGAAAGGATTTAGAATGTTGACATCTGGCCCGTACACAGGTGGTGTCCACCCTGAATCAGGATACATCCATTCCGCTTAATAACTGTTATTCCAAATATATTAAATAAAATTCTTTAAAATTAACAGACAATTTTTAGGTATATAACTATCAAAATGTAAAACAAATAATATTATTAAAATTTCTAGATATTAAAAAAGAAAGTAATAGTATTAGGATTAGGAAACTACAATTAAAAAAACTTCATAAAATTTGGAAGAATTGTTTTAGTAATAAAATTAGACCCAGCTGGTCTGCTATAACCTTAGGTAGGATACTGACTGATGCTCCTGTGTCACAAACTGCATGGGGAAATTCAACACCCTTTACCAGACATGGTATTGCAAACTTCACAGGATCACTCTTCTTCTTCAATGTGATCCTTAGTTTCATCCTTTCCCTGACATGATGAAACATTCTCCTAATGTCCTCTTCAGTTTCTTTAGTCTCCCTGAAGAACATCCACAACCGGTGTGTGAAATAAACTTCATCAAATTGTTTCTCCACTGGGATTCTGAGTACTCTCTTAGTGAAACCATCCATCTCCTTCTCATTAGCTTCCCTCCTAAGGTTCTTAGGAATCTTCTCCTTCCTTTTCCTTAACACTCTTCCCTCAGTTGCCTCATCAACTTGCATAGGCTCTGGTGTAGTGTCTGAAGGGTTGGTTGTAGGTTCTGGTGGGTTTGCTAAAGGTTTAGGAGGTGGTCTAAGTGTGTTAATTCGGTTACTATCAATTGATGGTAATCGTACTCGTGGGTGAGAGGTGTCCGTCGATCGATGGGAGGTGAGGGGGGGGGGGGGTCGATCGATGTCGGTCTCTCTTTGTCAATCGATGGCTTGCTCATGCGATCGATCGATTTTGACATAGAAAGGGGAGGGTGGGTGAGGGTTTTTTTCTGCGAATTCCTCATGAGTCATAATTCGAACAGCACTACACTCCACAGTCGATTCAGCAGATAATGTCGATCGATGTTTAAAGTAATCCGTCGATCGATCTTCATTCTGGTATGTCGAGCGATGTGCATCCATTGACATCGGTAGACACCATTGAGATCTGCCGAAACTCATGGAGCTTTCAACTTCGAAGTCTCCTTCTCCAAGCTTCTCATGCTTCAGCCCTTTCCAAAAATCATCATCTAGGATGGCATTCACGTGGTGTTTTGCTTTCTCAACTTCTACCTCTCTAGCCAGGGCTTCTTGCCTTTTTACAGTGTCTCCAGTCTGAGCCACTTGCATTTTAAGCTTCCTCACTTGAGTCCCTAAGGTCTCAATTCTTGTGTTCATACTGTTGTAGGCAGAATCTATCTTCCCATTGAAGTCCACAGTGAGTTGTTGCTGTCCTTCCAGAACTCTGTCAAGCATTGCTTCAATCTTTCTTTCCTGAGTCTGTGGTGGTGGATTCTGGTATTATGAGTTTCCATAGCCTCTGCTGTTGTTGCTGAAAGGTTTCTGGAACTGTGAACTTTGGTTACTCCTCTGACCATTACCATAGAAGTTTATGTTTCCACCCTGGTTTCCAGATCTCTGAAATCCAGTACCTCCAATGTAGTTCACATCTTCTTCTCCTTCCATGTCTACAGCTACTTCTCCTTCAGCTGAATATACTTGCTTCCTAAGAAGCTCATGAACCACATCTAACTTTGCTATAACTTCGTCCATCTGCTCCTTTCCTAGGGATGCAACAGACTTCTTCCTCTCAAAGTCAGTGTTCTTGGTGCTGCTGCTGTTTGCTAGATTTTCTATCAGTCTCGTAGCCTCCACCGGATTCATTGTGTTGAAGTTTCCTCGCTAGCTGTATCAAGAGCCATCTGATACCTCAAGGCGATAACTCTGAAGAAAGTGCTCAGCAGTTGCACTTCATTGAATTTGTGGTGTGGACAGTCTCGCTGGAAGAACTTGAATCTGATCCACGCATCTTTAAAAGACTCTCCAGTCTCCTGTGCGAACGTAGCAATTTTTCTCCTCAAGTCTTCAGCGCGCGCCTCATCACAGAATTTTTGCAAGAAATAATTCTTGATGTCGGCCCAGGATTTTAGAGATCCTGTGGGTAGCTACTTAAGCCAGTGCATCGCTTCTCCAGTCAGAGTATACTTGAAGAGCTTGCACAATAGATAGTCCTAAGGGACTCCATCCATACGAATAGCAGCGATAAGATCCACGAACCTCTCCAGATGGTCCATAGGATGCTCGTGCGGTAACCCAGAGTACGGTAGCTGCGACACGAGTGTGTAGTACTGAGGCTTAAGCTCGAAATTCTCCTTCTGAATCTCTGGAAGGCGAATAGCTGATCTGTTGGTGTAGTACTCGTCTGGATGATTGTAGTCGGCCAGTGCCTTTGGTGGAGCGGCCTCTTCTACAGGTTGAGCAGCTCCTGTAGCATCAGCATCAGGGATTACATTCCGCTGAGCGTCTAGTTTCTGACATGTTGCATTACGCAGATGACCATCCTGGTCATATAGGTCTCCATCCTGAGAATAACAATCGCAACCATGTTTCGCGACTGAGGATCGATCGATGTACGCGGTGTAGGATTGATCGATGTCGAACGAGGTAGATCGGTCGACGATGAAGGTCGGCTGTCGGTCGATGGGTGGTTGCGAGAATCAGTCGACGTGAAAGCTGCTGCGTCGATCGATGTGGAACGTTGATCCTTGCGGATCGTGCGTTCCAGGTGAGCAGGATCTTATGAGAATAGCATGTGTTTTTCCTTGTTGCTTCTGGTACTGCTGGACATGCACTTGAAAAGACAAGAATTTTTTTTTGTGTCAGAATGGAGGTAAAGAAAAAGAAAAGATTTAAAAACACTAAATCTAATGACGATCAAAGCTCCCCGGCAACGACGCCAAATTTGATACCACTCAAATTATCCTAATGAGTGAATTACTCTCTCAAATAAGAGGTTCTATTGTAGTACTTAGGGATCGAATCCACAAGGAGCTAGGGAACCTATTAAATCTAGTAATTTATTAATTCTAAGTGTTTGTTGTTTTATGGTTTAAATGTAAATAGCAATCCTAATTGAGCAAGTCTATTGCTCGACTAACAAGATGATTTGGGAGTGTAACTTATTGGAAAGGTATTAGATGCAGGGTTTCTATTCAGGTGTTAGAGTTTATAATCCTATAGATTCCTATCAGTTGCATGCATGATATATTAGAGCTCAACCCCTTAGACACAGTGATCAGCGATGGCAATATTTCACTGGTTAACTAACTAGATCTTGGATCTCAACTGTCGTCTATTGATCACAAGAAAGTGTCGATCGATGGTCCTATAGGGATATCGATCGATACATCTTTCACAAATATCGATCTATTGTCAGAAGAAGATATCGATCAATGCTTCCAGTTAAGCCTTAGGCGTAAGTTGATAATGCTAACTAGCTTTCTAGTTCAGCGGTAGCCTTTTTCCAGTTGTCTAGTAAGACAGATTAGGTTCAGGACTGGATGGTCAAAGATGTTTGACTCATGCAGATTTCTAGGTTCAATATTCTAGGTAGCTAATCTAGAACAAGCATTAAGAACAATCAATCAATGAATACCACAACTTATCAATCTATAGTTGGGGCTAATCCCTCTAACCTATTTGAACTCTGAATCTAACAAGTAAACTACTCAGACATAGCTAAGCAATTCATGACACAAAATATAAATAAAAACTGCATAGAATAGAATAGATGAATCAATGGAGTTTCAATCACAAATCTCTCTATGATCTTCTCTTCTAAAACTCTCTGCTGAAAATAAGAATACAAAGGTGGCCAAAAGCTATCTTGCCTCCTAACACTTAGGCAAGTATATATTTATTAGGTTAAATACTCGTCAGGGGTAATCTTGTAATTTGGTGAAGTCTTGGGTTTAAAGTCGGCTGGAACCAAGTCGTGCTTCCACGTCTCGACATCGAGCGATGGTACAGGACGTACATCGATCGAACTCAATCTTCGATCGTCGAGGCTTCTCTTCTGTATCGATCGACGACACTCGATGTGCATCGATCGATTGTGTCTTCTTCGTATCGACCTCTAATGGTCAGCTCGGATGAATACTCATTTAAGCTACTAAATGCTCCATAATCATCACTTTACTCCAAGATACTTCTGAACCTGAAAACATACCTAATAGGATAGAATATTTAGTATATAGATAATAAAATACTTATATACCATGGGTGAAAATGGATCAAATCCATGGTATATCATTTTTCGTTTATCTTCCCCACAGACGGTGCCAAAATGTAGAACCTAAAATCTACACAAAGTATTTCATAGTGATCGGGGTTGATCTAGGGAAAACAAATGATGTGGACAACGATATCTTTAGAACACAACGATGTTAAATAGTTTCCGGTAGGCGAAAATAGATTTTATTGATAACTGGGATCGAATACAATGAATTGAACTAGATCGAGTGATACAAACGAGGTCGATAAAGAGAGAATCTAAAAGTGGGAAGACAATAAGATCGATGTGAATGTGTAGCTCTCTCTAGGGTTTTCAACGTGTCCTCTTCCGTGTTTCTTCTTCTTCCTTTATAGTAAGTCGACTCCGAGATCCCTGTGGTAGCTCCGTGATCTCAGCCTCTTGTTATGCGATCTCTGCGACTCCTTCTTTGAGCTCGATTCTCGTTGTGGGCCTCGGCCTGTCTCGGCCCATTCCATTGATCGTGGCCCATTTCGGTCTTGACCAAAATTGTGTCCAACAGGTGGGATCATGATCATCTATATTTGTATGACATGATCCATGGCTCCTAACCACCCGCCCGAGACCAGCCAATAAAAACCAACACAATTTCTACCCAGACCTTACAGCGGATTCTTTAATTGATTCCACTTCGCAAACTTTGAACTCACATGCAATTAGGGATTTGGTGGACCCACACGATGTGAAAATTATAGAAAGTATACCACTGAGCAGGACTCAGATGATAGACATGGATGGATGGCATTTCACAAAAAAAAATGGAAAATGTACGGTTAAATCAGGATATCAGACAGAACGAGTTTATCCAGACAAGGAAAGACCAGCACTACTGTTTGGACCCACTGTCGATGCATTATAGGCGTTTTGTTGGAAAATAAGGTGCCCACCAAAGTAAAAACATTTTCTATGGCAATTGGTGATTGGATGTATAGCAGTCAAGAAGAATATGCAAGCAAGAGGGATACAAGGGGACATATGTTGTGTAAGATGTGGAGCCTATGATGAATCGATGAACCATGTGTTTTTGGAATGTCCTCCAGCACTTCAGGTTTGGGCTCTCTTGAAAATACCATCAAATCCAGATATTTTCCCAACATCTTCTCTCTTCACAAACATGGATCATCTTTTTTTGGAAAGTCTTCCCTCACATAGATGATCATCATATTGCATGGATACTATGATACATTTGGAAAGGAAAGAATAATAAAGTTTTTAGTAACCTGGATATTGATCCTAGAGAAACACTTAAGTTGGGAGAAACATAATCAACACTCTGGATTGAGGCACATATATTGAACGAACAGAGGACATCACAAAATGTCGAGGTTATGACACTACCGTCAATTTCAGGAAGATGGTGTTTCACATATGGTTCTTGGAAAGAGAATGATACTTTCTCGGGGCAAGGTTGGTTTAGTACTCTAGAAGGATTTAATGGGCTGATGGGGGCTAGTCTCTCTCCTCTCCATGCAGAGATGAAAGCGCTACTCTAGGCAATGGAATGTACGAGAAACTTATGGCAGTTTCAGGTCACGTTTGAAATGAATAGTTCTCAATTGGTGAAGATGGTTTCAGAACCAGAAGAATGGCCAGCTTTTGCAAGTTATTTGGAAGATTTAAAAATCTTGGAAGAAAGTTTCCTCCAATCAGAGATCATCTATGTACCAAGAGCACAAAATACAAAAGGCGGATAGCCTAACTGCAAATGCAGTGTAAGGAAGCAACCGTCTTTCGTTGTTCACATGGATGCAGATCTCCCGATGTGGTTGACATGGTCAGTATGAGTCTGTATAAGTTTATGATAAAAAAAAACTTTAAATAACAAAGGTAGTATTTAAATACACAAAATATTTTTTTTAATTTATAAATCAAATTTTAAACCTTTTCAACCATGAGAGGGGGAGTACACTTGTCTTTAAGAATGTCAAGGCATATTGATCCTTAAGAATTGATATTTGGATGATAAATCAGAGTTTTGAACGTAAACTGGAAAAGATAAAAAAAATTGAAACAAAACATATTTGTTTCAGTACTTAAGACATTACTTATACAACCTCTTAAATTTCAATTTCAATTTATTTTAGTTTATATAACCTTAGGTGCTGAAAAAGTACAATTTTTAGGAAATTTAATGTCGATGCTAAACGTGCCACCGGCGTATGGAATACCATCTGGACCTTTAATTATCGCATTCCATTTGAACAAGTCGTTCCAGTCTCTACCTAAATATGTATCGACATATAGCAATATTATAGTGGAAAAACATAAAATAGTAATTATTGTGGTTCTTAATATAGGAAAGACATATTAATGAAAGCATATGCACTATAAAAATAAATTATGCATATGTTTTTGTAAGAAAAAAAATAAAATTGTGGCAAATATAATGTTAACTTTACGCGTATATTATACAAATATCAAGATAGGGTATAATACGATCGCAAACTATTTCACATGATGTATGCAGTTAAAATTTTTATTATCTATTTATTTTTACTGGCATGTAATCTTTGTGAATTGTTATGAAAAAAATACAAACCGATGATGTACAAGGAATCTTTCGAAGTCATGTCCTTGAACTCCTTCTCGATCCTCTGCATCGCCTTTTTTTCTATCGACATCGTTACGATTAATAACAAATGTATTTCCTTTTTCATCAAATGAAACAACAAACACAACTGTTCTTAGTACTAGTACATTTTTGTAATATATGTGAAGGACAATGTTCTAAAGATATTTGAACAATATTAACAAAATATGGATTGATAGCAATTGCTTACTTGGAAGATGTTAATATGAATTTTATTGGAATCAAATGAAGGAGCCTCAGGCATTATAGTTTTGACTTTCACAAAATTTACCTTATAAATGTCTTCATAATGTAGAAATCTCATGCCAACTTAAAGCATGTTGATATCATCAATATTAATAAATTTGGTATAATCCTTATTTATCAATTCTTACTAGATTAACACTAATTTTAGTTTAATTACTAGTTTGTTTTTAATACCTATTTTCCCCTTGTTTCTTTTGGTACAAAACAGTATTTACAATTATGCCATTGGACAAACTTCTTTTTTGTATGTTTTATGTAGTCACAAAATTTTGTTTGAAAGATTTATTTCTTATTGTCAAAGGTTTACATAAATTTGAAAATTTTGCTTAAACAATTCTGTCACGTTTTAACAACAATTGTTTTTTTTAATAATAACAGATTTAATGATGATTCGACATATTTAGTTTCTGGCCACATATTTATTTAATTTTGATAGATTTATACATCATTCATAGATTTATTTTATATGTTCATACATTTACTTTAATTATGTTTCTATAGATTTTTTTTTCTTTTTGACACAGATTTACTTCGTGTTGACACAAAATATTGATATAATTTTTCCTAAATCTAGCAAATTAAAACGGTAGAAAATAGATTTTACAATTTAGAAAAACAGAAAACATAAACAAAGTTTCCTTCACTTTAGAGATTAGCTGGAGTATATGTTAAATACTTGCTTTATTGGAGTTTAGAAAAATAGAGAACAAGAGAAAAATTACAAGGATAATTGATGTGTGTGTCGGGGGGGGGGGGGGGGGGGGGGTGGGGACTGGGAAGGATCAGGTATCAAGGGAATTTTAAGGTATCCAGATCTTATTCGGCGGATCCATTTTTTTATTATCCTTATTCGGATCATGGGGTTCCCGGATATCCGATATCCTTCTAAGAATTATAATATCCAGCAGATATCCGGATCCCGATTTAGATCCTTCAAATAAATAATTGTTTTTTAAAATATATACAATAATTTTAAAAAATAAAAATGTTTATAATGTTTTCATTATTTGTATATATACTATTACAAATTTATATAAATTTTATATAATCTATTCATGGTCTCTCTCTTTGACGGCGATGAAACGGGAGAACTAGGGTTTGATGTTTCTGCGAAGATGGGATCCGGGGATCTGCGGGGTTTTATGGAAATTTAAGATCTGGTTTGAAGGCGATGGGCTTCGATTATCATCAAGACGGAATCACGAATCTACACAGGTTGTATGATGGATCGTGATCCTTTATTTTCTTTCCTTTATCTAATTGAGATTTATCTCCATTATCACTGGCTGGGATGTATTGGGGCATGGGATTTATGGTTTTTTCGGGAAGAAAGATCGAACTGTATCAATTTACAGAGATACGGGATAACAGAGGATTTTGTTCGGAACGAAAAATAAGGAAAACTGGGGAAGACATAATGGGATGATAACAGCTTTTCTTTGGTGTATCATTCTTCATTATTCTTCTAATAGCAAAGGTCTAAATGGCAACATGGACGTGCTTGAAGTTTTATGGGGAGTGATCTATGGGAACAAAGGTTGTTGGATCATCTGTTTGGTTACGAGCTGGTTCGAACATAGGTTTATATCAGTCAGTTAGCAGGTACTCTGGAGTTTGGTGCAATTATGGTGGTTGCTAAAAAGAATATGGAGCCTCAAGATGAAAGGAGTATGTTGGAGCATCAAAATTGTGTCAAAGTTTTGTTGTTTTGGAGTTACATGGGGATCATTGTATAGATGCAAAGAGAGCCATTTGGTAACTGAAACGAAACGTGGATCACGCATTTTGCTTAATCACACTTGTTCTGATTATGAGTGCATTATAAAACTTACTCCCTCCGTTCCTAAAAGATGTATGTTATGGAAAAAAACATTGTTTTAAAAAGATACATTTTTTACTTTTTCAATGTATGATTTTATGAAAAATTGTAAGTTTCAAAAAAAAATTAATGGTGTTTATTGAATTTCTATTGGCTAAAAATTATGAAAAATTGATATTCACAAAAAACAATGCATATTTAATGAATTTTCTTAATATATGTGAAAAGTCTAGAATATGCATCTTTTAGAAACAAAGGGAGTATATTTTATGGGTCTATGTAATATGGAACATAAGGAGTATTTGGAAATTTTTTGGAAGTGGAGCAGAAGTTTTTAATATCATATATCATAAGGAGATTTGGTCTGAGATGGTGCAGGTTTTCTTATTCTACGTACATGAGCCTTTTATAAATAAGTGTGAGATTTTGGGGAAATATATATGAATGTTGGGTTAGTAGGAATAAAAAGGGATGAATTTTGGCTGAGTCTCAGAATTAATATGTCTAAGGGACTACTGTGGTATGTATATAATCTGAGGTTTAAAAGTGAGAATACGGGACTCAAAAATTATGTTTATGAGGCGAACGTAATGGGAGCATGGTGGTGTTGGGACTTTGTGATCATAAAAATGTTGGGTATCTTTAAACCTCAATTTTCCGGCTTGAAAGAGCAATACAAGTATGTAAAGGTCTCGGAAGTCATTGGACCATAAGTTATCTTCGGGAGATATGGCATCAACATAAGCCAGACTTTTTGTTTTTATCTGAAACGAAACAGGATTTTGGATTTGTCCAAAGGTTCCAATCACACTTTGGTTACGATAGTCTGGTTATGGTGGATCCAAATGGAAGAAGTGGTGGCCTAGCTCTTTTCTACAATAACGAGTACCAAATCAAGATACCATATTCTAGCAATAGAATGATAGACGTCGAGGCGGTGGCGAAAGGAAAACAAGTTTTTCTTACTTTTGTCTATGGAGACCTGGATCAAAAATTAAGAGAACATGTTTGGGAGAGATTAACTCGGTATGGATTATCGCGCTCGGAGCCATAGTTTATTATAGGAGATTTAAATGAGATTACTAGGAACCATGAAAAGGATGGAGGTGCTCTGAGAAGTGTGACTTCCTTTATTCCTTTCAACAATATGATAAGGAACACTGGTTTACTATAATTTCCGGCTTGTGGTAATAAAATGTCATGGCAAGGACGAAGGGGTAAAGGGAAACGAGCAGTAACGGTCAGATGTCGATTGGATAGAGTTTTGGCTAATGAGGAATGCCATACACTCTTCCCATGCTCTTATATGGAATACTTGAGACTGGTGGGATCGGACCATCGCCCTGTAATTGCTGTTTTGGAAGATTAAATTATTAAGGAGAAAAAGGGGACAGTTCAGGTTCGATAAGCGATGGATAGGTCAAGAGGGACTCATGGAATCAATTGTATTAGGTTGGATGGAAAATCCGGAAGGCCAATCGGGGGATTTTATTACAAAAATAAATAATTATCGATATGAAATATCTTCATGGCGGAAAGATAATCAACCTTATGGGAAGGATAAAATTCAGAATCTCCAACAAGAGTTGGAAGAAGTACAAACAGATAACAATAGATCACAAGAGGATATTATGGAGATTTCCAGAAAATTACAGGAGGCATATAAGGATGAAGAGGAATATTGGCATAAGAAGAGTCGAAATATGTGGTATTCATCTGGGAACCTCAACACGAAGTTTTATCATGCTCTGACAAAGCAACGTCGGATCCGAAATAAAATAGTGGGCCTCCATGATGAAGTTGGTAATTGGATCACAGATGAGAATGGAGTTGAGAAGGTGGCAGTAGATTATTTTGATGGTTTGTTTAGTTCGACTAATCCAACGGAGTTTGATAGGTTTTTGGAAGAGATGGGACATCAATCTCGCCTCCGATAAACGAGATATTACTGCGATTAGCAACGGAGGAAGAGGTTCGACAAGCTTTATTCATGATGCATCCGGAGAAAGCGCCTGGGCCGGATGGAATGACAGCTCTCTTCTATCAGCATTTCTGGAACGTTATTAAAAAGGATGTGGTTGAGATGGTGAATAATTTCTTGGTTACAGGAGATATGGACTCCCGGTTAAAACATAACTAATATTTGTATGATCCCAAAAGTGGAGAGACCTACAATGATGACAGAAATAAGACCAATAAGTCTATGTAACGTTGGTTATAAGATTATTTCAAAGGTTTTGTGTCAAAGATTGAAAAGTTGCTTCCCCCGGCTAATCTCGGAAACACAATCGGCTTTTGTGGCAGGAAGGTTAATATTGGATGATATTCTTATTTCGCAGGAAATGTTTCATGGTTTGCGTACTAATAAGTCATGTCAAAATAAGTTTATGGCAATTAAAACGGATATGAGTAAGGCATATGATCGGATAGAGTGGAATTTTATTGAGGCTCTCCTTCACAAAATGCGTTTTGATCCTCATTGGATCAAATTAATGTTAGGGTGTATATCTTCAGTTCAATATAGAGTACTTCTCAATGGGCAGCCACGTGGTCTTATAACCCCTTAGCGGGGATTACGTCAAGGAGATCCCTTATCTCTTTACTTATTTATTATGTGTACTGAGGCTTTAATTTCAAATATAAAAAAGGCAGAATGGGTGAAGCAATTAACTGGTATGAAGGTAGCCAGAGCGTGTCCAGCAATTTCTCATCTGCTTTTTGCAGATGATAGTCTGTTCTTTTCTAAGGCAAACAAAGAAGAATGTCAAACTATTCTTAGGATACTAAAGGATTATGAGGCTGTCTCATGTCAACAAATTAATTTTCAGAAATCCTCAATTCAATTTGTACATAAGATTGATGAATCCAGCCGTCAAGAGTTGAGAGATATTTTGGGAATTCAGAACCTAGGGGAATGAGTTCTTATTTAGGTTTACCAGAAAGTTTAGGAGGATCGAAGGTTCAGGTGTTCGGTTTTGTGCTAAGGGGAGAAAAGAAGTGATTATTAAATCGGTGGTCACGGCACTGCCGAACCATGCGATGTCTGTGTATCGGTTACCGAAAGCCACAGTAAAGAAACTAACGAGTGCAGTAGCTCAGTTTTGGTGGACTCCTGGAGGAAGTAAAAGAAGCATGCATTAGAAATCATGGGATAAACTATGTGTACCCAACGACGATGGTGGGCTAGGTTTTAAGAATTTGACTAATTTTAATACGGCGATGCTGGGAAAGCAATTGTGGCGCCTGATAGAGAAGCCAAATGCACTTTTCTCTCAAGTTTTCAAAGGACAGTACTACAAGAATGCTTCACCCCTGGAACCGATCCGTTCATATTCCCCGTCTTATGGCTGGAGGAGTATTATTTCTGCTAGATCTCTGGTTTGTAAAGGACTAATTAAAAGGGTTGGAACATGGTCATCTATTTCAGTTTGGAATGACCATGGATCCCATCCACTCGCCCGAGACCAGCTAACAAAAACCTTCATAACAGTTACCCGGACCTCACTGTAGATTCTCTTATTAATCAGGAATCCCGAACATGGAATTAACAAGCAATTAGGACTTTGGTGGAACATGATGCAAAATGATTGAAAGTATTCCTTTGAGTAGGAATCAGATGGAAGATAAGAATGGATAGCATTTCACTAATAATGGAAAATACACGGTTCAATCAGGGTATCAAATAGAAAGGATATATCCTGACAAGGAAAAACCACCAGAATTTTATGGACCGAATGTGGATATACTTAAGGCATTCTGCTGGAAAGTGAAGTGTCCTGCGAAGTTAAAACATTTTTTATGGCAGCTGCTGACAGGTTGTATAGCGGTTACAAAAAATCTAAGAGCGAGAGGCATACAAGGAGATACATGTTGTGCAAGATGTGGAGATCCGGATGAATCAATAAATCATGTGTTCTTTGAGTGTCCCCCGGCACGGCAAGTGTGGGCACTATCTAATATCCGATCGAACCCAAACTTTTTTCCTATTGGCTCGTTTTTTGCTAATATGGACCATTTTTTTGGAGAGTTATCCCAAAAATGGAGGATCATCAGTTTGCATAGATATTATGGTACATTTGGAAGACTCGGAATAATAAAGTTTTCAGTAATCTTGATATTGATCCGAGAGAAACGCTTAACTTAGCAGAATTGGAATCAACACTTTGGGCTGAGGCACAAGTAATAAATACTCCCAGGTTGGTACATGAGGCACATAACATACCGAATTCAAGGACTACAGGAAGATGGTGTTACACAGACGGTTCTTGGAAGGATAAAGATTTATTTTCAGGACAAGGCTGGTTCAGCACGCTACCGGGGTTTGAGGGTTTGTTAGGGGCCAGGAATGTAAGGGCATGCCTCTCACCTCTTCATTCGGAGATGGAGGCACTCATTTGGGCCATGGAAAGCATGAGAAATCTAAGATAGTTTAGGGTTACATTTGCTACGGATTGTTCTCAATTGGTGAAGATGGTTTCGGAACCAGAAGAATGGCCCGCATTTGAAAGTTACCTGGAAGATATTAAGCTCTTGAGAAGAAGCTTCATCAACTCATATATCGTTCATGTTCCCAGGACGGAAAACATAAAGGCGAATCGCTTGGCACGTAGTGCTCGGACACAACCGTCTTTCGTCGTACACATGGATGTAGAGTTGACACCTTGGTTTACAGAGTCAACATGAGTTTGTAAATGTTTGCTGTAAAAAAAATATATAAATTTTATATATACTATTATAAAATTAAAATATAATAGATAAAATTAATTATATATATAGATATTACTATTTTTGAAATAATTATCAATAAATATTACGGATCCGGATATACGGACTTAAAAATCAATATATCCGGATCTGGATCCGGTTTTGACGAATCCAACATTTTACTATCCAGATCCCGCCCCTTTGGATATCCAAATTTTTGGAGTGGATCAGAATCGGATCTCGAATAGAATACTGATCTCGGATAATAATTTCAGTACTTGACATGATAAATAAAATTATTAATTTATAAGAGAAAAAAAATCTCTAACTGCTAGATCACAAGTAATTTTAACTGGATAAAAGGACAAATAAAATAATTGGCTGATATTAGAAGCGAGACCTTAAACTTAAATATTTTTTACAAAACTTCTAGTATGATTATATGTATACTAACTTATGTAAGCTAATAATATGGACCCTAAAGTAAATATAGCATGTGCAAATGCACACTTTGCACATGCATAGAACCAGTACTATGAATGATATAGCCGAGGGATTAAGGCGATTTGCATCACCGAGGGAGACTCGGATTTGGGGTTTCTCTTCAGCAATGGATAGTGACCGCCAGAAATTACTAGTGATAACAAGGCTTCACACAAATCAACAACAATCAGAGGTGTTGGTGATGAATCATATAAACCCTAAATTATGTTTTCTTCATTTGAAAAAATAAATTGTTTTTCATTCGAGATGTATCCGAGAAATAATTTTATTTTTAGAGAAATTGGGTCATATATACACAAATTGGAGAAATTAAGAAACTGACCTATCATTATGCAGAGGGCAGGAACGGGAGAGATGGTCACAATGAGAGAAAGAGCAGGAGACACGGAGACGTCAAGAGTAACAGTGGCAGTGGCGAAATCGAGATTGACATAAACAAGACGATACGGAGAAAATGAAACAGAGAACCAGAGCAGAAGAGGCAAAATCATGAGACCAACGGATCGGCGCAACGCCGGAGAGCGGAAACGCCGCCGGCTGCGAGGAAGATAAGTCATGCATCTGTCTCGAAAGTCATGTCAGGGAGAAAACACCCTAAGGCTAACTTTAAAATTTTCTATGCAACTAAAAAAAATATTCATAATTTTTGAAAATGCTGGTCAAAATCTAGTATTTATTCAAATTTATAATATGCATTTTTAGCATAATATATAAGAAATTCACAATAACATATCATTCAAAGTAGTTGGTAGTTATTTGTATGATTAATTTGAAAAACAAAAAGAAAACAACTATTAATCTTCTTTTTAATTCATAAAGAACTATTATTTTTCTTAAGACAGCCATTAATCTTTAAGCATATCGCCCGGTCCAATTTCGAGCTCTCTGGGTAAATAGAAAATTGTTATTTTTGAAGAGCTCTCCAATAGCTGCCGCAAGAGGATCATATGGGTTTGGGTCTGCAAATAATGAAGTGATGGACAAAAGCACCTGTTTATTCATTTTATAACTCTAAATAACAAAGGTAGTATTTAAATACACAAAATAAATTATTTAATTTATAAATAAAATTTTAAACCTTTTCAACTGTGAGAGGCGGGTCCCAGTTGTCTTTAAGAATGTCAAGGCATATTGATCCTTCAGAATTGATAATTGGATGCTAAATCAAGAGTTTTAAACGTAAACTAGAAAGGATAAAAAATGAAACAAAACATATTTGTTTTAGTGCTTAACACATTACATATACAACCTCCTATTTCAATTTTTTTTTATTTTAGTTTATATAACCTTGGGTGCTGAAAAAGGATAATTTTTAAGAAATTTAATGTCGATGCTAAACATGCCACCGGCGTATGGAGAACCATATGGACCTTGAATCATCGCATTCCATTTGAACAAATCGTTCGAGTCTCTACCTAAATATGTATCAACAAATAGCAATATTATAATGGAGAAACATAAAATTGTAATTATTGTGGTTCTTAATATAGGAAAGACATATTAGTGAAGGCATATACACTAGCAAAATAAATTATGCATATGTATTTGTAAGAAAAAAATACAATTGTGGTGAACCTAATGTTAACTTCACGCGTATATTATGAAAATATCAAGATAGTGTATAATCCGATCGCAAACTATTTCACATGATGTTGCAGTTCAATTTTTATTATCTATTTATTTTCTATGGCATGTGACCTTTGTGAATTGTTATGAAAAAAATACTAACTGATAATGTACAAGGAGTCTTTCGAAGTCACATCCTTGAACTCCTTCTCGATCCGCTGCATCGCCATTTTCTCTATCGACATCGTTATGATTAATAAAAAATGTATTTCCTTTTTCATCAAATGAAACAACAAAGACAATTTTCGTTAGTACTAGTAAATTTTTGTTGTAATTTATGTGAAGGATAATGTTCTAAAGATATTTGACAAAATTTGAACAAAAATTGATTGATACCAATTGCTTACTTGGAAAATGTTAGTATGAATAGTGTTGGATCAAATGAAGGAGCCTTGGGCTTTATAATTGTTACTTTCAGCCTACAATACATGGAATTGGAAGCAGGTAAGCGGTAGCGGAGAAGCAAGTTTTTTAAAATATTTAGAAAGTGGGTACGTGTTGGAAACATATTACACATATATTATTGGGTTATTATATATTAAAATAATATTATATTAACTAAATATTTTTGAAGTAGTAAAAACAAGTCCACAATTCAAAAAAAATAAATATGTATAACTACAAAAATTATAACAGTATCTATTTACGTTATATGCAGTACATATATAATTTAAGTATTAAAAAGAGAATAGAGCACCTCAATCAATCAATTCAGTCACAACCAAAACCAAACTGAATAATACAAACAACATCAAATAAAAAGAACAAGTGAACAATAAAGTATAATTGGATTAATATTCACAAAACGAAATAAGATGAAGTTACCTTTGCTTTAAAGTTTAATATATAAGACTTTTGTTCTCAGCTACTTTTTCTTGTTTCTTTATGAATTTAAGTTTTACTTGTTAGGCTTATAGAAAAACAATTGTTATGTTTGTTGAGGGACCACCGTAAAAGCAGCTGATGTTTATAGTATCATCTTCTTCAAATGCCATCTTTTGTAATCACCGTTGTGTTTACAATACGACCACACTTTCGCTTCCGATCTACACCATCAACGCTTCCATCTTAGAATCGTGCGATTCCATCACGCTTCCAGACACTTTAATCTCGGAATCACGATTCCAAGTCGATTCCATGCGATTCCGAGTGCTTCCGTTTCCAACTCCACTTCCGGAGCGAGAAATGAACCACCACTGACCTAATAAATGCCTTCATAATTTATAAATCTCATGCCAACTTAAAGACTATTGATATCATTACTATTAATAAATTAGTCTAGTAATTACATAAGAAATAAGAGTTAATCTGAGTAATTTAGTTTAATCCTTAGTTATCAATTTATTACTAGATTAACACTAATTTTATTTTAATTACTATTTTATTTTATACCTATTTTGATCTTACTTTATTTGTTACAAAACAGTATTTATGATTCTTCCTTTGAACAAACTTATTTTATATATATTTTATGTAGTCACAAACTTATGTTTGACAGATCTATTTCTCTTTGGTCATTATTTACTTAATTTCGACAGTTTTGCTTAAAAGAATTTATCACATTTTGAAAACAAAATTATTTAATAATAAAAGATTTAGTGATGATTCGACAGATTTAATTTCTGGCCGCATATTTATTTAATTTTGATAGATTTATTCATCATTCATCGATTTAATTTCTTTGTTCATACATTTTACTTCAGTTTGACATATTTAATTAAGTTTCTATAGATTTTTTTTTGACACAGATATACGTCATGTTGACAGATTTAATTAAAACTTGATAGATTTATTTTTATTTTCGCCAAAAGTTTACTTCACTCTAATAGATTTAATTAAGATCTGATAGATTTATTTGTACTTTGACTACAATTTTACATAATGTTGACAAATTGAATTTAGATTCAATAGATTTTAATTATTCTTCTGAGAAAAAAATTACTATATTTAATATCAATGGTTATACAAAACCGTAATAAACCATTTAAGTCCAAAATAATTGTAACCATAACCATCTATACAAAAATCAATTTGTACCATGACCATCTAGATTATACTTAAATCGCGTAAATCTGTCATGGCAAAATGAACGGCTAAAATGTTCCGAGAAATATGCCATAGGTAGATATGAGCTGGAAATGTCGAAGAAACTACACTGCATAAGCCAAGCCTACTTAAATAAGGATACGAGAACAAAACTCTGTGTATTTCATCCCGTGCAAAAAATGAAAAAGTTTATATCCAAACATGAAAAGATCGAAAAAATGTTCTTGCATAAGGTTTTTGCGATAAAACAATGTTCTGCAAGAAAAAAATTGGAAATTTTCCATGGAAAAACCTTATAGGAAAACTTGTAAGATAATCTTCCACTATACAACTTTCGGAGATCTATACGGAAAACCTTACATAAACAAACCAAGTAGTTCTGAAAGTTTACGTAAGCAACCAACGGAGGCATTAGTAGCAAGAAAAAGGATCTAACCATCTTCAAATCTACCACATAGCCTCCTAGCTTCTCCAAATCACCCACATAGCCTCTCTCTCTCCTCACTCCTTGGCTCCAAATCGCCCACATAGCCTCTCTCTCCTCAATCCTTGGCTCAAATAGCGTCTCTTTCCTCAGTCCTTGGCTTAAATCGCCCTCATAGCCTCTCTATCCTCACTTCGTGACTTCTCAAATCGCCCACATAACTCATATGAGTTCTCAAATCACCCACATAGCTCACATAAGTTCTCAAATCACCCACATAGCTCGCATGTGTTCTCAAATCTCCCACATAGGTCACATGAGTTCTCAAATCGCCCACATAGCTGTCATAGATCTCTATGGGGCTTATTGAGACTCTCACTGTGTTCTCCTTTGAATCTAGATCAAAATGTCTCTCGTTTTGTACGTGTCAATTGGAGTTTTCGTTGAGATTTTACGATAAAAACAACAAGGACTTGTTTTCTCGTAAAAGTTTGAATCGATCGTATAAGGCAATAAAGGTTAACTTAACACTATTTCTGTATAGATTAAATGATTGGTTTCCAACATACCATAGGACCAATGATGTAGGAACTATCATCGTATAAGTCAATGATTTCTCCAAAAATAATCGTAAAAACTTTTAGGTCGAAAATGGCCCGAGCATGTCTAAAACGCGACGAAAGCCAACTTATGATTCGAGACAGGAATAGGCCCAGAGAATAATGAAGGTTTATTAGATTTTGGTAGGAAAAATAAATGGAAAAGAAGATAAATGCAAAACTTCCAAGATAAACATGAAGGTTGAGAAAATAAGGAAAACTCTTGCAAAGAGATAAACTCGAATAGGGGGCAGAAAGGGAAAGATGGCCGACCTTGAAGGCATATATAAGGAGAGCCAAGGCAAGGAGCACAAGGAAGATTTTTAGATTCTTAGAACTCTCTACACTTAGAACTCTTAGGCAGTATTTTCGACATGCTTAATTTTCTATGTCTTGCACTTGATTACTAGACGAACTAGCAAAGGCAGTTCGATCGTTTGTTCAAATTTTGAAAACTGAAACATGTTTGGCTTTCCTCGAAAGGGGTACATAGGCAACCTTTAATAAGGTCCATTCAAAAATCAGTAAAACCTTTTTCGCATCTTTATCGTGTTTTGTTTTCGAGCTGTGACTAAAAATATGGTTACGTTTTTATGGCTATAATTAAAGAGCTCGCTGACAGCTCTTGCGGCCTTAGCTCTTATAACCTATTGTAAATTCACTACGCTCTTAAGCGGATTCGAAATAAAGACATATCTTTTCTAGATTCCTTTTATTGTCTTTATGAATTTTCCGCAATTATTTGATAATTTGTAGTTAGCCCTCGCAGAGAATTCGAATCCTCAAGGAAAATCAAGAATCTCTATTTTCCTTAATTTACTAAAATTGACAGTTCGAATTTTGGTTCCCACACCGAGAAAAAGAGTAGACAACCAGAGAAGAAGAGGCAAACCACGAGAGCAACGGATTGGGGCAATGTCGGCGAGCGGAAACGCTGCCGGCGTCAATGAGATAAGTCATGCAGCTGTCTCGCAAGTCATGTCTTGGAGAGTCTTGGAGAGTCTTGGAGAAAACATGCTAGGGCGAACTCTAAAGTTTTCTACACGGCTAAAAAAATAATCATACATTTTGAAAACAAGGATCAAAATCTAGTCTTAATTAAAATTTATATTATGTATTTTGAGCATAATAAAAAATCTAAAATGCTTATAACTTTTTATAATATATAAGAAGTCCACAATAACATATCACTCAAAGCTGTTGGTAACTATTTGTATGATTAATTTGAAAAAGAAAAACAGCTATTAATCTTCTTATTTTTATTCATAAAAACTACTACTTTTCTTAAAACAACTTTTAATATTTAAGCATGTCGTTCAGTCCATTCTCGAGCTCTCTGGTTAAATAGAAAGTTGTTACTTTTGAAGAGCTCTCCAATTTCTCCCACCAGAGGATCATCTGGGTTTGGGTCCGCCAATAACGAAGTGATGGATAAAAGCACCTGTTTATTCATTTGTTTACTCTAAATAACAAAGGCAGTACTTAAATACACGAAATAAATTATTTAATTTATGAATCAAAATTTAAACCTTTTCAACCGTAAGCGGGGGAGACCATTTGTCTTTAAGAATATCAAGGCATATGGATCCCTCGGAATTGATATTTGGATGATATATCCGAGTTTTGAACGTAAACTGGAAAAGATAAAAAATAAAACACAAAAAACATTTTTGTTTTAGTACTTAACACGCTACCAACAAGAACCACTTAAATTTCAATTTAATTGTATTTTAGTTGATATAACCTTGGGTGCTGTAAAAGGATAATTTTTAGGAAATTTAATGTCGATGCTAAACATGCCACCGGCGTACGGAGTACCCTCTGGACCTTGAATCATCGCATTCCATTTGAACAAATTGTTCGAGTCTCTACCTAAATATGTATCAACAAAGAGCACTATTATAGTGGAGAAACATAAAACTGTAATTATTGTGGTTCATAATATATAGAAGACATATTAATGACGCTATAGGTACTAGCAACACAAATTATGCATATTTATTTGTAAGAAAAAAAAAGTACACTTGTGGTGAACCTAATGTTAACTTCCGGTTTATATTATGAAAATATCAAGAAATTGTATGATCTGATGGCAAACAATTACACGTGATGTATGCAGTTTAAGTATTTTATTATATATATATATATAAATTTTTGATGGCATGTGACCTTTGTGAATTGTTATGAAAAAATACTAACCGATGCTGTACAAGGAGTCTTTCGAAGTCATATCCTTGAACTCCTTCTCAATCCGCTGCATCGCCTTTTTCTCTATCGACATCGTTATGATTAGTCACAAATGTCTTTCCTTTTTCATAAATGAAAACACAAGACAACTGTTGTTAGTACTTGTACATTTTTGTTGTAATGTATGTGAAGGACAATGTTCTAAAGATATTTGAACAATTTGAACAAAAAAATGGATTGCTAATTGCTTACTTGGAAGATGTTAGTATAAATTTTGTTGGAATCAAATGAAGGAGCCTCAGGCTTTATAGTTTTCACTTTCAAAAAAATAACCAATTAAATGTCTTCATAATTTAGAAATCTCATGCCAACTTAAAGCATGTTGATATCATCACTATTAATAAATTAGTCTAGTAATTACATAAGAAATAAGAGTTATTACTAGATTAACACTAATTTTAGTTTAATTACTAGTTTGTTTTGATACTTATTTTCCCCTTACTATCTTCGATACAAAAAGTATTTACAATTATGCCATTGAACACACTTTTTTATGTTTTATATAGCAACAAACTTTTATTTGACAGATTTCTTTCTCTTTGGTCACAAATTTACTGAAATTTGACAATTTTTCTTAAAACATTTTGTCATGTTTTAACAACAATTTTTTTTTTTAATAATAACAGATTTAATGATGATTCGACAGATTTAGTTTGTGGCCCACATATTTATTTAATTTTAATAGATTTATACATCATTCATAGATTTATTTTCTTTGTTCATACATTTACTTTAATTATGTTTCTTTAGATTTTTTTTATTTTTGACACATATTTACTTCATGTTGACAGATTTAAATAAGATACAAAATATTGATTTTACAATTTAGAATAACAGAAAACATAAACAAAGTTTCCTTCACTCTTATTCACCCAAATAAAGTTGGAGTATATGTTAATGACTTGCTTCATTGGAGTTTAGAAAAATTACAAGGAAATTTGATGGGGGGACTGGGACAGATCATGTATCTGGGGGATATTTGGATCCTTATCCGGCGGATCCGTGTTTTTATTATCTTTATTCGGATCCTGGGTTCCCGGATATCCGGGTATTTGATATCCTTCTGAAATTAAAATATCCTGCGGATATCCAGAACCCGATTTAGATCCTTAAAATTAATAAAGATGGAATTAAAATATAAACAATAATAAAAAATGTATATATTTATTTCATTATTTCTATATGTACTATTACAAATTTATATAAAATTTATATATATATATTACTATATTTGAAATAATTATCAATAAAAATTACTGATCCGGATATGCGGACTAAAAAATTAAGATATCCGGATCCGGAGGAGCCAGATATCCGGATTTTTGGAATAGATCCGAATCGGATTTCGAATTGAATACGGATCTCGGATAATAATTTCAGCCCTTGACAGGATAAATAAAATTATTAATTTATAAAACAAAAAAAATTAAAATCTCTAACAGCTAGATCACATGTAATTTTAACTGGACAAAGGACAAATAAAATAACTGGCCGATGTAGGAAGCCAGACCTTGAAGTTAATAATATGGACCCTAAAATAAATATACCATGTGCACATGCATAAAATCGATACTATTAGTGATATAGCCGAGAGGATTAAGGTGATTTGCAGAACACAGTTATAACTAAATTTCATGTTCGAAATTGCGCTAGGCGTGAGTCGGGCGGTCGAGTTACGCCTAGCGAGTTAGAAAAAACTCGGGGAGTAATCGATGATTAATCGGGGATTAGTTTCTGTAATTTTAAAAAATATATAGATATATATTTTATTTTTTTACAAGCGTCTGTAAGTTTAACCTTAGTGCAGTGGTTCACTTAGTATTGGTTAACTATCCAGGTCGTAGGATCGATGCTAGCCGGGTGGCGTATTTTAAAAAAAAATTATTTAGGTCATTAATGAGATCAAATAGACAAAATTACCCCTGTCTTCTTCGCCCAAAAAAAATCTCGGCAATCTTCACTTTGCCGTCAATAGCTTTTTCATATCTTTGTTGCTTTTTCTACTGAAAATCATCAATATATGGCAGATTTATCAAAACATGTTGATATCTTCCATCGAAAACTATGAAAACTTTTTTTTCAAAGGAAACCGATTTCATGCCTGAATAACACCAAATTGATCCGGCTGCCTGCCGCCTAGCGTATCTCCGCCGTAAACTCGGCCGAGTTGTCCGAGTTTTAGAACATGGACTAAATTAAATACAATTCAACCTCTATAGACCATCACGACCACACAATCTTGTAGTATTAGATATTGTGCCAAAGACTATTATATAGTAACCCCTATTACACCATGTACTGAAATGCACTAGTACCTAGGCATGGGACTTTTATCCGAGATTCGGATTCGATCCGAGATCTGATCCGGATCCGATCCGAAAATTTGGATATTTGGAGGGGCCGAAACCGGATCCGGATAGTAAAATGTTGGATCCGTCAAAGCAGGATCCGGATCCGGATATCTTGATATTAGTCCAGATATCTGAATCCGTAAGTTTTACTAATAACTATTTCAAAAAATAGTAATATCTATATATAAAAACTAATTTTATTTAATATATTTTCAATTTTATAATAGTATATATAAATTTTATATAAATTTTGTAATATTATACATAAAAGTAATTAAAAACATTATATATATTTTTATTTTTAAATTATTGTTAATATTTTATATATTAATATTATTCTTTTTATTTATTTTAAGGATCTGGATACCCGCCGGATATTACAATTTTTAGAAGGATATCTGACGCCCGGATATCCGAGAACCACGGATCCGTATAAGGATAGTAAAAATATGGATCCGCCGGATTCCTTAAAATTGTCCGGATACCCGATCCGTCTTAGGCCTACTAGTACCCATAAATCTTTATATATAAAATAGGCTTTGTTTCTCTCCCAGAGTGTCCACCTCAGCTGCCAGCTAGGAAATTCGAGCAAGGAGACGGTGCCACGTGTCCAGGTAAGTGATGTTTTGCGTTTCATTAACTCTTGGCGTGATGGGCTTCGATCTGATTAATAACTTCACTATTGATGGGCTTTGCTACATTACTTAAAACTGATTGAAATAGTTTGTTAGGCCTAACATAATTGGATCTTTGGGCTTTGTCTGTAGGTTAACACGGTAGTCGTCTTCTTCTCCAAAAATGTCGACGAGGAACGAAGGGCAGAGCCGCCGCAGTCACATATGCAGTTCAGGCTACGGCCAAGGAAGATTCGTATATTACTATGAACCCCGGTCAAGTTCAGTTGGATGGCATTGTATTTGTCTGTTGGATTTGATTTCTTAAACTCTTGATTGAATTTCTGAACCGTTATGGAAGTTTTATGGAAGACGGTTGGATTCTTGCATCCGCATTGACGATCACATTAACACCAAATTCCCACTACTCACACGATCTATCATTCAATGAATCCCCTCATTGAATCCTTCGCTTGAATCCTCCACTATAAATATGTTAGTTTCCTATCCAATCTCTCATCACTTCATTCTTTCTCAGTCACTTTCTTTCTTACTTTTCCAGTGACTGTGATAGTAACCTCTGCGCTATTACTTGCCGATTGGAGGCCGATCGTTTTAGCTCCACCAGCGAAGTGCGTCTCCTCAGATTCTAGGAGGTTCTTCCTCTCTTTTTGATCATCTCTCTACAAGCTATATGATTGTCCATTGTAGTCAGTTTCTTTGAACTTTGATCTTCAATTGTGATATGACTTGAGCTTTCTGAACGATCTTTGTGGATTCCTATTGTAATTTTGATCTCAGCTTAATTCTGAGAAGAGCCCATTTCAACGGACATATGCTGCTCAGGTAAGTTCATATCTCTTTTAGATGTTATGTATGTTGAAAGAAAGTATATCTTACATTTAGTGTATATCTCTCCTCACTCATTGTGTCTGATTGTTTTAGTTAGGGAACGCATGAAAATCCAAGGTTCTGTCTATGCCCACCGTCTGAACATCTCTACAAGGAAGGTTCAATGTGCTCGGTGAGTGGGTTTGACGTTACCGAAGCAACCACAACTTCAAGCTCTCTGATTCTACAACGTCCATAAGCGTCTCAAATTGATCCAATAAATAAGGCGATGTTCTGGTTCCATAATCGTGACCTAGCTCTGCAAACACCAACACCTACCTCCCTTATTTAACTCTCAACCAGGTAAGCTCAAAGTTTTCCATTCTTAGTGATCTGTTTCCAGAGCTTTAACTGATATATAATTCCATGCTGAATCTGTACCAATTATGATGAGGTCTCTGGACCAAATTATATTCCTGAATGCTTGAGCTTACATCTCAAAACTCTTCAACGGATATGCTATTTAGAATTACATGAGGGAAATAAGTTGCGGTTTACACTCTGTAAAACGCTTTCGGTTAATGAACACTACATTGTCTCTACATTCAGCTGGCGAAGAGATGATGATGACGAGAAGTTAAAAACTTGACTTTTGGGAACTTAAGAAAAATGCATTCTAGATTTGAAATTTTAAGATGAGCTGAGATTTCTTATACGAATCTGAAATTTCATTATAATGTATTAGACTTTTTCCCGTCTTTTATTATTTTTGATTCATAAAATGGTGGAACGACATAATAGTTCTGGGATTAAGAAATTATTTAGTAATCAGATTTTTTTTATATGATAATATTTTTAAACCACATTTTACAAGATTTCAACAAGAAAAACCACGGAAAGAAACAATAAAATTATGTGAGTTTGTTTTTCAAACCGAAAGGTTGTGTTTGACAGGTGACAGAAGAAAACAATATAAATCTTGCTTGAATTGCATCTTTAAGAGTCACATCATTATGTTAACCAAGCCTCCCTATCTTCTGCAGGCCGGTTCAAAGCCTTTGGTGTTGCAGCTTCCAGGAAACCAACATTTACATTCAGTTTATACAATCAAATCTCTTACTTAGCTACACTAAACTCTGAAGAAGAAATTTAATATGTCCCAAAGAGTTGCTCATAAGATTTCTCCTCTTGACGTACATCTTATACATTTTTGAATGTTTATTATTTAGTAAATGTTTCGTTCAATTTATTTTAAAAATTTTATTTGCAAGTGAAACACCAAAGAATAACGATACTTCCATCTACCGTTTACTTTGAAACAAAAATAAAACTTTTAGTATTTAAATATAATTCTCCTGAGTGTTTGAGCTTATAGTACTTGGATATTTAAATTGTTTTTCTTGCTGATCTTCAAATTTTTAAGAAATTATATAGTTGAAGTTTCCTCGCACTACAAGGATGAAAATAACATTTAAATCGCACAAGTCAAAATAGTTGATAATACTACACAATTTCAATAAAATATTTCCTTCAGCGAACTATCTCATTGTTTGTTTCCTTAGTAGTTCGGTTGATCATTTTAATTGATAATATTACACAATTTCAATTAAAAGTACCAAGTTTTTTTTAAAAAAAAAGGTCACTCATGGTGATCATTTTTTTGTCAACAATTCATGGTGATCTTAATCATAAAAATACCGAAGTCTTATTTATTTCGAGAAAGATATGGAGGCTTCGAAGGTCCTTAATAAAGTTGTAAATAAACCTTTTGTCCTTTATCCGCCGGGAACAAAAAAATTCATTCTGTGGAAAGCAAATAAGACTATGAAATTCAACCAGTTACTTATTATCTTCAATCATTTAGCTACAACATATGTTAGGTGTTAGCGTACATAACTAATAAAATATAATATTAGTATATTAAAAACAAAATCCACTCATCAACCAATTGTTATTTGATAATATGAACAAATACAACTTCAGGTTATTAAACAACATATCTCAACTTCAAAGAGCTACTTTCCCCATCACATAATCTCATTAGTCCATAGTTAGTGCCACCATCATGGGAGAATTAATTTACCATATAAACTATGGTATCTAAAATCAAAGTCACGATAAAAATAAACAAATTAACTAATATCCCGCCCGTAGGGCGGGCCGACCCTAGTGACCTATATAGCAAACATAAGGGCATCATTTACTGAATATAATAGTTCATTTGTTTCGAGAAAATTCACACCCCCTTTGTCGTCTCTCTTCATTAATTAGAGAATCACATATTTCTCTTCGTTTCACGGGCCAAAAAATACTAACAAATGGTGATATGCAACTGTCAAAACGCTTTTTTGCACCTGGTGAAGAACCTGTAGGCGAAGGGTTAATATGTATCACAAACCGAAAAGGATTGAATCCTTAGTCGACGCTCTAGATCCAAAAAAGGCTGAAATCCTTCATTATCTGTCAGTTTTGGCCAGTTCGTCATCGTCTACATGCTCATAGTGAAAAAAAATACGATATTTGGTTCCTCTTGTAGGACCAATTGTATTATAAACCCAGTGGGCTGTGTAACAAATTGGCACTGTGAATAAAATTTTATAAACCCCAATGGGCTGAGTAAAATTTTTGAATTAATGTGAAGGGTTATGTGAATTTATTTGACTTTTTTTTACAAGCCCATGGCTGAGTAAATTGAGTTTGAATATTTAAAATTCAAAGCAAAAAATAAGAGAAATTCAAAAAAATTCAATAAACTTGGCTCCCAAGTTTAGCTAACTTGGTAACCAAGCTTTTATACACTGTAAATACATCATACTCCTCTTCACAAATTGATCATCTCATAACTCACGCAATCATCTCTCTCACTAGAAAATAAGCTTTCTCTCACTAAAAAAAACTCTTTAGATTTTTTCTTCTTTTCAAAGTAAGTGTCTCGAGAGTATATCGTAGTAGTTAAGTTCGTAGATTATGTTTCGGGTGTTGCGAAACAGTCTCATCATGGTTATATCCTGGGATTCAAAAATCGCATAAAACCGTCACACATTACAGGCGGTTTATTGAGTTAAGGAAAGAGATCAAATCTTGAATCCGTGAATTTCGTCTATTTCCTTAAGATTTTTTAAACGTTTTCAGTCTTTATATTATCGTTCATATGCTTTATGTTTCGTAATTTTCAATCGGGAATGGTCATCCACTTGGATCACACTGTCCCTATTCCTAGTAAAACCACTATATAAATCTATAGTGAGTTGAATACTTCGACGAAACTTTGAGTTTCCATATGGACAACATTAAGGCTTAGAACACATTCTCAAAAGAATTTTGCAGTGACAAATTTTTCTTTTGATGGACTATATGTTTATCATATAATAGTCAAAGAGCTGTGATTTTTTATGCATGAGAGAACGACTTCATGTATGTCATTTAATTTGATATACTAGGTCTATAGGTAAATTGGAAATTTTCCAGTAAAACTTATCTCTCACAAGCAAAGGCTATGAGCCATATGAGTTGACTGTCAAGTAAGTCAAATATGCAAATCACAAAGTATATGATGTTCACAATTGGGAACATAAAACGAAAGTGACTGAGCAAAAAGAACTAGGAAAGCCTAATGTTCATATGAAATTCATGAACTTAGCTTTATAAAGCATCATGCTTAAAAGAAGTTCAATGAATAGTTTCAAAAAGCTGACACACATCACAGCAGGACTGGCGAATGTTGTAGCAATATTGGTTTACATAGAGACAAAGTGAAATCTCAAACCCATTTGATAAAAACTTACAGATGAAATGTAGTTTTGGGTCAATGTTTCATAACATAATGGAACATATATATGACAACTTAAACGGGAATAAATGTTTTTCTAAGAGAATTAACATTATTCCTTATAAGAATTGCTCATTATTCACTAGAATCCAATGAAGTTGCAGAACAAAAGTTCTTAGCATGCATGATCTTGAATTAACTCAGGAAATGTGGGGGAGCATTGCTTACCACATTCAAACGTTGGCAGAAAGCCATGTACTTTGAAAAGGTAATGTACATTCATACAAATACCTCAAAGTGTGGGGGTGCTTCGCAAAAAGTCATTGTACTAACTCCTAAAAATGTGGAGGTGCTTAACAAAAGTCATAGTACTACCTCATAAAAAAGTTCCAATTGAACCAAAAACCGTGAATTGTATATTCATCGGTTATGCACGCAACAACCGTGCTTATAGGTTTCTGGTTCATAAATCAGATATACAGGACATCCATGTTATTACAACCATGGAGTCAAGGAATGCATCGTTCTTTAAACAGATAATTCCAGGTAAGGATAAGCAATATCCTAGATGCAGTCATGAAGAAAGAGATGCGATGATCTCTGTTATGAGGCAAGTACTTCTTGCAATTCTTTAACTGAAGCAGAAGATGTTGAAGACAAACCTAGACGAAGCAAGAGAGCTCGCAAGGAAAAGTCTTTTGGTGAAGATTTCATGATGGTATTTCTCGCTGAGAATGAGCCGAAATCTTACGTTGAAGCCATGTCTACACCTGATGCACTTTCTTTGAAAGAAGCAGTCAATAGTAAAACAGATTCTTTAATGTAGAACCATACCTACAAAATAACAGAGTTATCTCAAGGGTTCAACACTAGGGTGTAGATGGTTACTTAATACCAAGTTGAAACTTGATTGCTCAATACATAAGTGCAAGGCCAAACTTGTGGTGGAAAGGAACAGACAAAAATAAGGTCTCGCATTCTTTGGCACATATTCTCTAGTGATGAGAATAACTTCAGTCATGATATTGATTGTAATTGCAGCATCAGGAGACTTGGAAATCCATCAAATGGATGTTAAATCTGCCTTTCTAAACGAAAACTTTAAAAAGGAGATATACATGAAACAACCTGAAAGATTTGAGATCTAGGGTTATGAACACAAAGTCTGCCGACTTGAGTGAAGTCATTGTATAAGCTCGTGAAAGCTTTGAAACAACGACATGAAAAGTTTGACAATGTTATAATGTCAAATGAATTAAGCATCAATGAGTGTGATAATGCATATACTTCAAATATATTCCTAGTGGGTATATGTTGTGTTTGTACGTTGATGACATGCTCATCATCGTCACTAATGGAGATATTATCCAACAAATCAAGAACATGCTTCATAGTCAGTTTGACATGAAAGACATGGGCTTGTGGATCTTAGTCTCAGAATTAAAATCACGAAGACTCCTGACGAAATAATTTTATCTCAGGATCATTATGCTGAAAAAAAAATTCCACTACACTCAACTGCACATATTTAGAAACGCAGACGAGTCAGTGTCGCAAGTGGAGTATGCAAGGGTCATTGGAAGTCTAACGTACTTATCCAATTGTATAGGACCGATTTAGCGCATGCGATCAACGTATTAAGTAGCTATACAAGTAATCCAAGTAATACACACTGGAAAGCCATAACAAGGGTATTAAATTATTTGTGATACACCATAAGTTATAGGCTGTTCTATGGTAAAGAACAAAGAGTCTTAGAAGGATAAAGTGATGCAAACTGGATATATGAATCTAAGAACTCAAAATCCATGAGTGGATATGTGTTTACACTTGGAGGTGCAATAATATCTTGGAAATCTTCCAAATAAACATTATTGGCCAGATTCCAAAGTAATCTGAGTTCATTGCTTTAGTCAAAAAGCTGAAGAAGCAGAATGGCTTCATAATTTTGGAAAATATATCAATGTGAGAGAAACCACTCCAGCTACGCTTTAGTCAATTGGCTATAGCTCGACCAGTGGATACTCTCTATAATGGTAAGTCGCATCACATAAGACGACATAAAACCATTAAAACTGTGATCTCAAAACGTCATCTGACGACCTTATGGATTATTTACCAAAGGTTTAACATGAGATTAAGTATTAAAATCATTGAAGGGGACGGGTTTATTGCCTATTAATAAAGGATGTTTGATGGAAACCCTACCAACATGACTGGAGATCCCAAGAAGTTGGTTCAAAGGGACAACTAAATCAAACAAAATCTGATAAAAGCACTGAAACCTACCCATATCCCAAGATGATAATCAGTGCTCCTGTAAATTTAAGGTAAAACATTGGCTTTTAATAAGATAAGACCATGACCTTCATATACATGTATATAAAGTATTATAGGGTACTTTATTGTGTATATGGTAGGTGCACATGGCAATCACCTAGTGAGTGTGAAATGGGGTCGTTTCTAGGAGAACGAAGTTCAGGCTATACTCTCCAAGTTCACTCATGACTAACAAGGCAAGTTCACGGCCAAAATGAACACAATAGAGAACTAAACTCTACGAGAAAACGCAGATGTGTTATATTTGTTGACTTGGTTTACATAAAGTTTTGGAGGGTTCAAGACAACATGTTCACCACCTGAAAAGTAAATCCGACAAATATTAACAATGAGTAGTTCAAATCTGGAAAACGCTACTACATCATATACAATTTAGATTTTCGCTTATACTCTCGAAAAGTCTGTCTGCCTAGTCTAG
The DNA here is from genome assembly GCF_020379485.1 of Brassica napus. Classification (NCBI taxonomy): domain Eukaryota; kingdom Viridiplantae; phylum Streptophyta; class Magnoliopsida; order Brassicales; family Brassicaceae; genus Brassica; species Brassica napus. The sequence continues at coordinate 16,852,068 of NC_063438.1, forward strand.
TGTTAGGACTAGTTGTAGAGTCTGTCGAGTCTAATTAGTCAATCTAGCCAACTTTTTAGAGTAATTATATTTATGTGGGGGATTGTTGGACAAATTTTATTATAAGCCCAATGGGCTGTGTAACAAATTGGTAGTGTGAATATAATTTTATAAGCCCAATGGGCTGGGTAAAATTTTGTATTAATGTGAAGGGTTATGTGGATGTATATGACTCATTTTTACAAACCCATGGTGAGTAAATTGAATTTGAATATTTAAAATTTAAAAACAAAAAAAAATAGAGAAACTTAGTAGCCAAGTTAGCCAACTTGGTGACTAAGTTAAGCCAACTTGGTGACCAAGTTAAGCCAACTTGGTGACCAAGTTAAGCCAACTTGGTGACCAAGTGCCAACTTGCTGACCAAGTTTAGCCAACTTGGTTTCCAAATTTAGCTAACTTGGTAACCAAGATTTTATCCACTATAAATACACCATACTCGTCTTCACAAATTGATCATCTCATAACTCACACAATCATCTCTCTCACTAGAAAAGAAGCTTTCTCTCACTAAAAAAAATATTCTTTAGATTTTTTCTTCTTTTAAAAGTAAGTGTCTCGAGAGTATATCGTAGTAGTTAAGTTCGTAGTTTCTATTTTGGGTGTTGCGAAACAGTCTCATCACGGTTATATCTTGTGATTCAAAAATCACATAAAACCGTCACATGTTACGGGTAATTTATTGAGTTAAGGAAAGAGATCAAATCTTAAGTCCGTGAATTTGGTCTATTTCCTTAAGATTTTTTAAACGTTTTTCAGTCTTTATAATATCGTTCATATGCTTTATGTTTCGTAATTTTCAATTTCGCGGTCCTACACCTCTTTGTCGGCAAGCCTGTTAGGATGTCTTTGCAAGAGTTTTCTTATGTAGCTAGTCTTAATTGCAAGATGATTTTCAAAAAAAAAAGCCAAGAGGAAAAGGAAGAACCCAACCACAGAAAAGTTATATTGGGGTGGACTATTTGGAACTCTCAAGTTCTACCTTATAGATCTAGCTATCAGAATATGGATGAAAATAAAGGATGGTCAAAGACCGGGATATGCGTTTGAAGTACACATGCCTAGCTTTTACATCTTGTGTTCTACCTCTGACATCATATTTTCCCCCAGATCATTTTAGAGCATGTTGAAATGATCCGTGATTTGGATGAATTGTTTGCATATCCTTAGGGGAGGTTTACGTTCAAGATGTTGGCTATATGAAACAAAAAGAAATATGAAATTCTACTTAAGAAAGCGAGTGTTGTTGCCAGGATTTTTGGATGTGATTCCTCTTGTATACATGGCTATTGTCCCTCAGATTAAAGAAGTTGTCCCCCATAGAGAGTCAGTTGTGCTAATTGAGTCCGACATCGATTCATAGTCACGGTGTAATGGCTCGCAAGCATACCTTTATTATTAAAACATAAGCAAATTTTAAGACTAACCTTGCATTGGTAGATTAATAATAATTTTACCATTTTGGCTGATGTGACAAGCTCAAAGCCTTTTTCAACCATCTTAACTGTTAGACCTTTAATTACTAGAGAATTTACAATAATTGCCATTGGTACTTATATTACATATTTTGTTAATACACTATAACATATGGTAAAGGAAGAACCCAACCACAACAAAACAAGGTGCTCATGTCGTCGCCATCACCACGAACCTTTAACATTTTCCAGAGAACAGAAAATAGAACTAATAGAAATTTGATTTAAAAAACCCTGAATTATAGGAAAACGACTATGATGGCGATTGCGATGGCGACGAAGCTCGGGATCTAGGGTTAGATGTTTTTCAATTCCGGGGATTTGGGATATCAAGGGATATAGGGTTCAATGGTTCTCAAGAGGGATTTGTTCTTCATCAGATCGAGGGATTTGGGGAGTACCCAAAAAGAAGGCAGATTAATGAAAGCTGCGGTTTTGAGGTCAACTTGTGGGCAAGGTGGGGAGCAAGAATGGTCTGAAGAATAACATCAAGAAGTTGAAGATATATGTTCCTCATTTTGATAACTCTGCTAATGAAATGGTTAGTGTCGTGTTTTTCTCTGCTACTAGGTGGGAACTTGGGCTCGGCTTTCTTGGACAAGTTATAGTCCTACTAGCCCTACAACTGGTCCCTTTAAACCAGTTACAAAGGGCAGGATTGGAGCTGGATAAGGTCTTCATGTTGTTCATTATGGGGAAGAGGTCTGAGGAGCGAGTATGGTCAAGAGTATACTCAGCAGTGAGGGGACATATATTGGCGTTTGTTTATGAAATAGGTATCAGTGCAGGTGTTGGAAACGCAAAAGACTTGGCTGGAAATCGTATAGACATGTGATTTTTTTCATATTCGGTGATTGGTGTAATGGTTTAAAGGTGGACTGGGGAATCAATTTATGTAATTTTCATGTCTATGTGTACGTACATAACTTAATAGATGAAATTGAATTACAGCCGTCGGTAGTTTGGTTTTCTATTGGGATGATTCAGCGAATAGTTTTTTTTTGGAAAACATTCTTTGTCTCTTTATTTTGGAATGTGTTAAGGAATTGATTCTGGTCTTTTCCTTGATTTTGTGGTTGTTGGTAGAGCTTTCTCTCGAGAGTTAGCAATGGATTAATAAAAATGTTTTATCTTATTGGTATTGTGGTTTCTTTGGATTAATTTGCATACGGGTTTGGTATAAGCGTGACAGCTCTCTTCAGGAATATGATCGAACTGATGATACACTTAGGTATTGGAATATAGATTGTGTTGGTGTATTTGTGTTATTGATGTTACTTAGTGACCGTATGATTTTTTGGGTTGATCAGTATATGCGGCAGATGCGGGGCAGTAGTATAGTTGCTATGGAATGGAGGGTCGCGGTGCTGAGACACGATGGTGTCGAAGTAAGAAGAAACTGGATGGTGACTTAGTTAGTTATCAAGGCTATTACAGTTCAGAGGTGGCATAAGCTCTTTGGGGTGATTGGATTTATTACTTTTCCATATGTGGTCTCTAGGTGCACTATGGATCTACTGATTATGGTATATCATTATACTACATTTCTAAAGTGGAATGTAATTATTCTGGTAAGGTTACAGATTGGTGGGGGAGGATTCTATCCACGAAGATATGCAAAGCTTTCAATGTGCTTTTGGTTTATCGGAAAGGGCTCTGATGGTTTCAAAAATTTTAATGTGTGCATTTTGAAGATTCTATATAATATTAAAGATTCATGTTGTGGTATAGAGATAGTCTTGTTTCTCAAGTCTTCTTTCGGGTTGTGGATTTATTGGGATTGGAGGTTATGTGAGCTAAATGGCAAGATTGGTATCTTTCTATCCATGTTGATAGTTGTAAGGGTGAAGTATTCTCTATGGTCACAAGTATTTCTATCTCATGCATCTTATGTGTATGGGGTAAGTGGCAGATATGAAAAATATAAATGGTTAGTCATTATGGATATTTATGGAATGGTCACAAAGAAAGGAATATATCTGGAATGGGGAAATAGGGTATCATTACACCCGTCGAATTGGCTCTCCGGAGCAAATAAAAAATAATTTTTTTAAATGAGGGTACTAAATTGGAATTACCGAGGAATGGGAAGCAAGTGGACTATAAGCTATTTGAGCGAGATAAGGCATAGACATAAACCGGAATTTTTATTTTTAGCTGAAACAAAGCAAGAGCTAGAGTTTGTCCAAAAATTTCAAGCTCGCTTTGGATTTGATAATCTGGTCACAGAAGACCCATTGGGTAGAAGTGGGGGATTAGCGCATTTTTACAATAATGAATATCAGGTAAGGGTATTATATTCTAGCAATCGAATGATTGATGTGGAAGCGGAGGCTCTTGACAAAAAGGTTTATCTTACTTTTGTATATGAAGATCCAGTTCAAAAGATGCGAGAACAAGTGTGGGAACGTTTAATTAGATATGGACTGTCGCGCTCTGAACCATGGTTCATTATTGGTGATCTCAATAAGATTACATGAAATCATGAAAAAGAAAATTATCTCTTTGCTTGACACGTGTCGCAAAATGGAGATAGGAAGGATGATGTGGCGCAATGTGAAAAGGTTTTCTTCAACTTTATTATTATATATTGATTTTATCTTTTATTGTTTGTGCAACGGTCTGCTCTCAAGTTGGTGAGAAGAACATAGGAAGACGTCCGTCGGATTGCTTAGGCTATATGGTATCTCAATGGTGCAGATCTTCATCGCTCCAAAACACTTATTTATAGTTCGACCTTGGATCTATTACAAGCGACGCTCATTAATGAGAATAAATGTGACGGAGTGGGAAGAAAGGTGGGGTGAAGCTTAATGATTGAATTAAAGCTTGATTTTAATTGAAAGCGAAGACGTTACAGGAAAACGCAGTCAGGAACGATAGAAGGTGAGGCGTCGATCCCCATATTAATTTTGTGTAATTAGAAATCAAATATTACTTTCCTACATACCGGTAAACTTATTTTTGTACGAAGCCATTGATTAATGCAAGGAAAATAGAAATTATGTTCCCAGAACCTCAGAAGACGCACCTCCGCTGTGTTTGAGCAACGGTCTGTTCTCAAGTTGGCGAGAAGAACATAGGAATACGACATATCTGAAGGCGTCCATCGGATTGCTTAAGCTATAAGATATCTCAATGGTGTAGATCTTCATCGTTGCAAAACACTTATTTATTAGTTCGACCTTGGATCTGTTACAAACGCCGCCCGTTAATGAGAATAAATGAGACGGAGTGGAAAAAAGGTGGGGTGAAGCTTAATGATTGAATTAAAGCTTGATTTTAAGTGAAAGCGAAGAAGACGTTATAGGAAAACACAGTCGGGGACGATGGAAGGTGACGGCGTTGATCAGCTGAAGATGGCACACCTAACTCTAAACACAAATGGGCCGCATATATCAAAGTATAGGTCAATAAATAAATAGAAAAGCCCAATAAATAATCAGAAAATCCCCCTAATCCGCAAGAGCTAGAAACACCAACAAAAAAAGAAGAAGAAAATCCACGAGTTGGAAGAAAAGGAAAAAAAAAACTTTTCTTTTTGCTCGACACGTGTTGCAAAATGGAGATAGGAAAAATGATGTGGAGTTTCTTTTCAGTTTTATTATTATAGATAAGAAACATATATTTTAGAGGAAAAAAAGTTAAACAAATAAGAAGTCCAGAAGCCTACGTTACCATTAATATAACTTCTTAGAAAACTTTTATCAACTAATAGGCATTCATTTTCTTTAGTAGCTTAGAGTTTTATTATGAAATAATTACACTCAAAGGCAGTTTTATGTTTTTATTAACACAATGGGTCAGTTTGTTCTACTAAAACACTTTTCTCTAACATCTTTCCTGATTTCTAACTATTTTAGTTACTCTCTAGTTAAATCATAACCAATATTACTTTTATTCTTTCTCATACCTTATTTTTTAATAACTAGATCTAAAAAAACAAGGGACAATTATTAAAATATACCCAAACTGAGTCGAAATCAGGGATCCATACACGATGTGATGTAATCCCAAAATCTCATACATTTATTCACTAAAGAGACAGTTTTACCCCTATAATACATTTTATCTCTCTCATCTCTAGCGTTTCCTTTTTCCTGTGTCTGTTCATATTACCGAAACTTGTTCCTTTTTTATCAAACATATAGATTAAAAAAAATTACTTGTAAAGATTGATTTTTTCATCATTCCGAGTAAAATCCAAAAAATATTGATGAAAATTTAGTAAAATATTGATTAAAATGTCAAACAAAATCAACAAAAAATCATAGAAGCTCAAGTTAAGAGAGTAGATTAATGGTAGTGAGATTATAGATAATAAAAATCTGTTAAATACTCTTTTCTGGGTTTGTGATGAACAACACTAAAACTCATCGATGAATTTAACCATCAAACATGTTACAAATTCTGTTAGCGAGTAACCAAATTGTTAACATGTTACAAATTTTGTTATCAAGCTAAATATATTTATAACACGTTAAACAAATAATTAACTTAATAACAGATTATATAATTTAGTATTATTCATCAATCTAACGCATTATTTAATAGGTAAACATAAAGTTAACTAACTAATACTAAAATTAACAAGCAAAATACAATAAAATTAACATGTTATTCAACAAGTTAGCATGTTAACAATAATAGTATCATACAAATATAAATTTACTTTTATTTATATGCTTTAACGTTGTAACATAAATATGATATTGTTCTTATGAGAACACAAACACTAATACAAATCAAAACAAAATTATTTAGAACCAGATGGAACACATAAATAGAAATTGTCGGAGAAGACAATTACAGTTGCTATGCCGAATAAACAAAAGAACGAAAACGCCTTTGACAACATAAGCAATACACAAATAGCCCGACTGAAGAAAATGACCAAGAGGGAAGTACCTCCAACTTATGCTTTGGATTTGAGTCATTTTTTCTAGAAACGAAATCAGCCACCAAGTTCTTACTCTGTTTCGGACCTATGTAGTTTTTTGCTCTTAAAAAAGATAGAGAAAAGAAAGAGAGAGAGGAATTGATTTCACGCGGATGTGAAAAAGAGAAATAAAAGAGTAGAACATAGAAAGAAAGAGAGCGTGAGAGAAAATTAAAAAAAGACCACTTGCCTGACACAAACTGACGCGCCTATATAATGTATGGATCCATGGCAGAGGGGCAAAACGGGAACGAAAATTAGTACAAAAAAGGTGAGGGTAGAATACAAATTAGAGGTTCATTTGTGATGTGATCATGGAAAGCACCAAGAACTGGAAGTATGAACCTGAACCTGAAGAGCTTGTAGCTGAGGATGCAACATTGAATAACATTTGGAAACAAGAAGAATACATTAGTCTTGGCCGAAGCTTGATCATCCAAGACACCTTAACCATCATTCAAGCTAGTCCACCTTCAAGCTGATCATCATCTAGGCAAGTAGCTTGTGTGTACTCTTTTCCTAACCTTTGGTTTTGTCCCACTGGGTTTTCCAAAGGAAGGTTTTTAAGGAGGCCACAAGTCTACTTCTCCTATCTCCTAGATGATTGATCTTGGTCTGTCCACATGAAGACCTTATGTTATATTTTAAGCTATGTTTTTATGTTATTTAGTTTTTGAAAACGCTAGTCTTTGTTGTGTTTCCAAGGGAGCCTTTGTCTTTATTTCCCTTGTATTTTCGAGACCTTGTGCATGTACAAGGCTTCTCTTTTATATTGTGGTCGTGGCCCCCTTGTATTATCATCCATATTTTTATCAAAAACCTTTGTTTTTCTCTTTTCTTCTTGCTTGTCGAGTTGATTGAGTGTTGGTGTGTAATATCCAACTTCTGGTGTGTAATATCCAGAGACTAAGGGCTCTAGTTTGGTGTGTCATATCCGATCTATTGCCTAGGAGTATCAAGGAGCCTTTCCGCAGCCTCTTGTGTCACCATTCGATCCACATACCCTGAGAAGCTTGAGTCTTTTGATTCGTTTCTGCAAGGATTATCCCATCTGTTCCAGAGCATCATCCTAGGATCTCATTAAGTGGTATCAGAGCAACTCTGGAAGGGAAGTGTTTGTTTTCTCTCTGATTTTCGATTTGGTCTCTTCATATTCTGTTGTGATTTTGATCGATCTGTGTTTCTATTGTTGAAATCTGATAAATCTGAGTGTTTTGATCACGAATCTGTTGAAGTCTCTTCATATACTCTTTGATTTCGTGTTGATCTGTGTTTCTTGTGTAAGAATCTGTCGAATTAGGGTTGATTAGATCTTGTTTTGGGTATTAGACTGTTCGGATCCTTGTTGATCAAGTTCTCTGATTGTGTTGATCTAAATATGTTTGTGTGATTTCGATCTGTTCTTACTGTTTTAGATCTGTTCTTACTTGATCTAAAACTCATCATCTGTTATCATATCATCTCTGATCTTGTGTTGTTTGATCTATTGAAACCTGATCCGTGCAGTGCAAGTTTGATTGATTTCGTTTTTGTTATTTTTCTTTTGAAAAATCTGCTCTTGAATCTGAAATCGAAATCTATCTCTCTATTTTTGTGGTCTAGTTCGAAAATCAATCTGATCTGTTAGGTTTGTGATTTATCAATTCTGTTCTGATTAGTTTTGATTTGTTTTAAATCATTGGTTGAGTTTTGAATTTGTTCTAAGAATTGTCTAAGGTTTTAAGCTTCAATTTGAATCTGTTTCTGGTTTTGCAAATTGATTTTTGTTTTCTCTGTAGAACTTGTTACTGCTGTGTGTTGTTTTTCTGTCTCAGGTACAATGGCAGGAGATCAGAAAGGAAAACTCACTAAGGAAGACAGGCTGTTACTTAAATCTATGAATGCTCAAATGCAGCAGATGTTGGATACCAACATGGGTGAATTTCGAAAGGAGCTTAGACAAAAGTTTCTGCAGCAAACTGATGATCTTAGGCAGAAAAACAAAATGAGAATGGACAATCAAAAGCTTGAGCCTAGACCACCAGATTCTGTTCAAAACAAGTCAAGCAAGCATAAGTGGTATAAGGAAGAGGAAGCAGGACGTGGACAACAGTCTTACAAACAGCCAGCCCACACTTCGAGCAGACCACATCAAGCTTCTCGCACTCCTAAATCAAATATTCATTCTTCTTACAATCAAATTGTCACTAAGCCTCAACTTTATGTTTTTACAGGGGAAGGTGATTATTTAAAGTGGGAAAGAACAATGGAAAAGTGGCTGTGCTACAACAAAATCCTGAAGAGAGAAGCATTGGCTTATGTGATGTCGCAGCTCAAAGGAAACGTTTTTAAGTGGTTGTTGCAAGAAGAAGATGATCGCAGGTACTACAAGGAACCAGCTATCACCACTTGGGAAGATCTGAAGTTGCTACTAAGGAAGAAGTATGCATCCAAAGGCCACACTTCTCTGAAATCTCCAATGAAGGAAGTCACATCTAGCAAGGCAGTAACCTGTTACATCAAAGAGAAAACCGTTAAACTTTCATGGTTCAGTGAAAAGGATAAGGAGGAGTTGTTACAGGTAATAATGGATGTTGAGAAGCAAGTCAAAAAGACCAAACACACCACGTCCATCCATTGAAACAAAGTACCAGGAACCAGTTACTACTGTCTCAGAACTCAAAAATGCAGGACCAGACTCAGCTGCAACAATTCAAAAAGTCCAAACTGAATCATCTATGGAAAAGGAAAAATCTGAGACAGAACAAGAGTGTTCTCTTTTCTTACCTCAGTCTGAATTGAATTTCAATAATTCTTGTGATGAGCTAACTTGTCTTAAACCGGTGCAACCGAGTAGCCTTGTTTCAGTGTCACAGGTTGCAAAAGAAGACTCAGCAGAGAAAGAACCAGAGCAGTCAACACAAGGAGAAGAGTTGGAACAGCAGAAAAACTTGCAATCAGAAACTATTCATGAACCCTTGTCTTATGACCTGCAAAAGCACTGTAAGGAGTTTAATATGGTTACTTCTGTACCTGAACTGTTTGTTGTGGTTACTACTCAGGATGTGAAGCGTTTTGGTCTCGAAAAGGTTAAAGATTTTTGTGTTTCAAACTCTGTTTATGACAGAATGCTTAAATCTTTCAAAGAACTTGAACCAGATAAACTTTTTGATCAAAAATATTTTCAATATGGTAATAAAAACTTTTCTGGTCATGTTTTGAGTTTTGAACAATTTATGAATCACCATGAAAAGATTTTAAAACCTGTTTTTAAGCCAACCGAGTTCTATTTTAGAAAACCTTTTGATTTGTTTGCTAAAACTGAAGAAAATAGTTTTGTTGTGAACTTTCCTAGGCATGAACTGATCTCTGATTATTTTCTTGCATCCACATATGTTTTGAAAGAACCTAGAAAGTTGCATGAACCGAAATTTCATCATTCTGATGTTAGGGTTGAAATTGTGAAGTCTGCAAATATCTTTGAGTTTGAGCTTGACTGTTTGTGTGCTAAAAATGATTCTAAACGTGTAGGGTTGTTCTTTGAGGATATTCTAGTGTATAACACTTTCTTTGATACACCTGTTGCACAATTGAAACTAGAGTTCACTGATTCTGAATGTATGAATTTAATCCTTGATGATATTTGGGTCTGCAATATTTTCTTTGATATGCATAATAGATGGAGGAATCATGCTGTTTTGTGCTTTGGAGACATTCTGGTCTACAACACTTTCTTTGACATGATAACACACTTGACTTGTCCAAAACAAGCTGAAAAAGGTACAGGTGAAGAAAGGGGCTATAATGATCAGAGTATCCATGATGAGTCCTTGGCTAAATTGGAGATGCAACAATCAAATCTTGGAAGCTGTCTAGCCGCCAGCTTTGACATAGGAGCAGTCCGAGGATCATATCTCAGCAACCAGAAGGAATTAAGCAACAAACTCAACGGCAATGGAAACTACACTCATCAGGGTCTCACGTCGAATTGGAATCATGTCCAAAGCTTCTCATATGAAAGAGTTATGGATTCTACAAGTCAGGTGATCCTCTGTGTGCTTTGTTTGAATTTTTCTGAGTTCAGAAAATCTCAATCCTATCTATGGCGACCAGGTGAGCATGATAAGGTAATTGATCATGTTTTCAAGAATTATTTTAGTATTGATTACACAGATATGATGCACTTGTTTTTGTCAAAAGAGCCATGTGCAGATTATAAGGAAGCTTGGAAGCATACAAGGAGAAAGAACAAGCATGAGGAAGATAAGAGATTCAAACCACCTGATCTGGATCAGCATAACCATGAAAACATCCCTTGTTTTATCCTCATCAAATAAGCTCCCCCAGATGCAGCCTACAATCCAAGACCGAGCAAAAACCGATTTGGGATAAGACTCTTACTCTTTGATAAATTTTCATTTGCTAACTTGTTGTGTCTCAATGAGTTTGAATCAGGTTTTAGGTATGCATCAGGAGTATGGAGAACCCAACAGATCAGTTCCTTCTACATTACAGAACCAATCAGCAACAATGCCTATCAAAGAGGCTTGCAAGGTAAGTGTAATCTGATTATAAACTCTGATGTTACTGACTTGGTCCCTTCTATTGCAGGTAACACAGATTTGAGGACAAATCTTTTTGAAGTGGGAGGGGATGATGTGATCATGGAAAGCACCAAGGACTGGAAGTATGAACCTGAACCTGAAGAGCTTGTAGCTGAGGATGCAACATTGAATAACATTTGGAAACAAGAAGAATAAATTAGTCTTGGCCGAAGCTTGATCATCCAAGACACCTTAACCATCATTCAAGCTACTCCACCTTCAAGCTGATCATCATCTAGGCAAGTAGCTTGTGTGTGCTCTTTTCTTAATCTTTGGTTTTGTCCCACTGGGTTTTCCAAAGGAAGGTTTTTAACGAGGCCACAAGTCTACTTCTCCTATCTCCTAGATGATTGATCTTGGTCTGTCCACATGAAGACCTTATGTTATATTTTAAGCTATGTTTTTATGTTATTTAGTTTTTGAAAACGCTAGTCTTTGTTGTGTTTCCAAGGGAGCCTTTGTCTTTATTTCCCTTGTATTTTCGAGACCTTGTGCATGTACAAGGCTTCTCTTTTATATTGTGGTCGTGGCCCCCTTGTATTATCATCCATCTTTTTATCAAAATCCTTTGTTTTTCTCTTTTCTTCTTGCTTGTCGAGTTGATTGAGTGTTGGTGTGTAATATCCAACTTCTGGTGTGTAATATCCAGAGACTAAGGGCTCTAGTTTGGTGTGTCATATCCGATCTATTGCCTAGGAGTATCAAGGAGCCTTTCCGCAGCCTCTTGTGTCACCATTCGATCCACATACCCTGAGAAGCTTGAGTCTTTTGATTCGTTTCTGCAAGGATTATCCCATCTGTTCCAGAGCATCATCCTAGGATCTCATTAATTTGGATGTATACACTCCAATTTCTGAAAAAACAAAACACAACAATGATGAACACTACACCTAAATCAACCGAGCCCTCTGTCACGGTCCGATATGTGCTTCTCTGTGGCTTCTGAAGCATTAACTGCACCACCAGCCACCATGCCTCCTGCCTTGTGCTCGCCTCCATCGTGCTTTACAACTCCAATCATCATCCTCAGCTCATTTCCGGCCCATCTGTTGCTCAACGACGTTTATCATCTGCCGTATTCCAACGAACTCGCTTGAAACCCCCCAAGTCGAAGCTCTCTACTTCCACAATTGAAACCATGAATTAGGATTGAGATGTAAAACCATGAATTAGAATTGAAATCTATCAGATCTAAAATACATAAAAAAAAACTAGGGAAGAATGTAAATAATTGTGAAAATAGGTGAGAGAGGCGGAAATTAGGGTTTCTGGTCGACAGTGACCAAGAAAGAAGACGAGGGTGTTTTTGTAAATTTCCATCATTAATGAAAAATCAAAAGAAAAAGTTTGTGTGTACATTACTTTCAAATTGTACATGTGTACACCTAATTTTGTATTATACATTAAAGTGATTGTGTACACATTTTTGCTTCTTGTAAGTTTTAAGCTATTTTGTATTATACATCAAAGTGATTGTGTACACATTGCTTCTTGTAGTATTAATGTCGTGTGTACATTACATTTTAAGCTATACATGTGTATACCTAATTAAACCATCATTGACCAACATTGAAGGTCGCTCGTACATGTCTTGTGTACATTACATTTAAGTTATACACAAATGTCGTATGTACATGTCGCTCGTATGAGTGTGTACATGTCGCTCGTATGAGTGTGTACATTGAAACTTGCGCATACACAAATGTCGTGTGTACATTCCATTTAAGCTGTACATGTGTATACATGTACACGCTTGTTTGCATGCAATTGTGGTGCAGTTTGTTTATATCTAAAAGAACATATGAAGTGTACACATGATATAAGTTGATGTACATATGTACACTATGATATATATGTAGGTGTACAATATAAGTGTGTCAAACATCGTCAACGTGTACACATATATTCTACTGTCCACGTGTACAATATTATACGAATTGATACATGTACACCGATTCATTTGTACATTTTTTAAATTAAGATATTTAAATTCATATTTACATATTTTAGGGATTGGATTGAACAATTAAAAGTTTTTGGAAAATTAAAAGGGATGTATCTGAAAATTTGATAGTTTGGGCCAAATTGATAATAACCTAACAAATAAAGGACCAAACGTGAAAATGTGAGAACACCTCCATTACTGCCCGAGCTTCACCGTTCGACATAGATTCCGACCATCACAACCACCACGACATACTGTCACAGCGCGAGGTGGATGAGTTGCGGAGCACAATGTGGAGGAGGAAGCTTGGTCGTGTGATTCATGGCGAAGGAGAAGACGAACCGCAATGGAATTGGGCTGAGGTTCATCACAGACGAGGACCAGGAAGCACGGCGTGTTTGTTCTCAAATCTTCAGCCTACAGTCTTCGTCATACAAATCTTAAACTTTGACATGTTTGTTTTCAAATTTATTCACCGTACTTCTTATCTATATTAGAGTGAAGGAGATAAGAAAATGAGTATTAAACATGTGGCTGAAAATCAAAAGCAATTCACTGCTTTTGTCAGTTTTAAATTTTAAAATAAAAATTGGTTAGCAAATAAGAAACTATAAGCTTTTATAGTTAAAGTTTAGTTGGGGACATCAAGGTAAACAACCAGTAAAAACTAATTTGGTAGCTGAAACTGACTTATATTGTAATAACAACATGAAAAATGCCCTATAGGGGTAATCACTCTTTTATTATTCTGAGGCTGGCACTGTACATCTAAATTCATTTCTCTGAAATTTAGTCATTTATTGTGAAGCAAAATGACAAAAATTCTGAAAGTTGCTCATCTACAAAAAAAAAAAAAAGCAAAAAAAAAAAAAACATTTCATTATTCTCAGTTCCAAGAGATATGTAAGAAACTAAAATTGATATTAATTTTTTTTAATTTTGCCAAAAAGAAATTGTGGATGGATCGATTGGCTGGGGTGTGGGGGTCAATCATCGGATTTTTGAGCGCTTTGTTCATCAACTCCAAAAGCGTCAGCAATGTTGAAGTTCAAGTTTTTCATCATGGTTCTGCTTCTCCCAACTCCATCTCCTTTCTTCATCATTGCCGTAAACTCCGAGAAATCTATCTTCCCGTCCTACATTCATTTACAATACCTCAGTACTCATATATAATATACATCAACATTAGAGGAGAACAAGTGTAGTTGGTTACATACATTATCAAGATCAATCTCCTTGATCATGGCATCAAGAGGTGTATCACATAGACCAAACTCTGTGCATGCTGACTGCAGCTCATCTATGGTGATATATCCGCTCCCGTCCTTGTCAAAATACGAAAATGCTGCCACCAGATTCTCTTCTCTCTCCATCTTGTTCATGTGTAGTGTCGCTGCTAGAAACTCTCCGTAGTCTATTGTACCACTGTTATCAATATCCGCCTGTGCCCAAAACATAATTGCTCTCTCTTAACAAGTCCAAATGTTGACAAAAGAGAAAGAGAGTTTATTTGGTCATGGTATTGTTAGGGATACCGCATCCATAAGAGACTTGATCTCTGATTCCATCAGCTCGGATCCGACTCTCTTCAAACCCGCTTTGAGCTCTTCAAATGTAATCGTCCCGCTGTTGTCTGTGTCTATCATTTTGAATAATTCTTTTAGACCCCCAATTTCTTCCTCTGAAAGCCTCTCAGCGATAACCTGTGAGTGTTGAGAGAAATCAGCTGATGGATTGAACATAAAAAAAAAGACTGTTGTTCATTAATATACCCGCAAGGCCATTTTCTTAATCTTGTTCATCTGTGAGAACTGCTTTAGTCGTGATAAGACTGCTGGGTCAAGAGGCTTGTCTGGTGCTGCCTCTTCATCCACAATCCATGGGTGACCTAATACATTCAGAACGAGCTCAATACTCATTATCCACAAAGACACAATAGTTGATACTAAATGAACAAGCCTTACACAAGGCCTCATGTGCAGAAATTCGTTTCTTGGGGCTCCTTTCAAGCATCTTGTAGATCAGATCTTTAGCAGCTTCTGAGATAGTAGGCCACGGGTCAGATTTGAAATCTAACTTCCCTTGCAATATCTGTCTAAAGATTCCAGACTCGGTTTCTGCATCCATCATTCAAATAAGACATGAAACTTGTATATAAGAAAAGGCTTTTTATCTTTTGCAGACTAACCTGCCCAGAAAGGAGGGACACCGCTTAGTAAAATGTAGAGGATTACACCGGCGCTCCACACATCTATTTCAGGTCCATAACATTTCTTTAGAACCTCTGGTGCAACATAGTACGGGCTTCCAACTACGTCGTATAGATATTGTCCTGAAGACAAACAAAACAACAATTATTCGATGATCCAATCAACACATAATCAACCAGGAAAAAACAGCTAATTCTAATACAAGAAACGTTTTGCTAACAAAGAAACAATTATCAACTTTTGAATTTCAACTAAACAAAAGGAAAAAAAAAAACAAGAAGTTGAGAATGTGGGAAAGAGATGAATCTAAAAGCAAACCTGGTTTGTAGAAGACAGACAAGCCAAAATCGGTAGCCTTAAGCTTGGCATCTTCCTTAGGGCTATCAAACAAGAAATTCTCAGGCTTGAGATCTCTATGCATAACCCCAAGCGAATGGCATGCCTCCACCACCGCAAGAATCGTCTTATAAGCTTAACCGCCTCACGCTCGCTGAAATGACCCTTGGCCACAATCCGATCGAACAGCTCACCTCCTTCGCAGACCTCCATCACGAGGTGTACGAAGACGGAATCCTCGTAGGTACCCTTGATCCGGACAACGTTGGGGTGCTCCGAGAGATGATGCATGATCTGAATCTCGCGCCAGACATCCTCGTAATCTTCTCGGCACACCAGCTTCCGCTTAGGGATCGATTTGCAGGCGTAATTCGCGGAGGTTGACTTCTCGGTGCAGAGATAGGTCGTGCCGAATTGGCCTTGGCCTAGCTTCTTCCCCAGCAGGTAGTGATCTCTTAATCGAGGAGTTTGGTAAGGAAGAACAGTGTTTGAAGGGCGTCTAGGATTTGCTTTCTCCATTTTTCTGCGATCTCGATTTCTGTAGATGATGATATCGGAGTTTTTCTTTGCTTTCTTCCCTCTTCTCCATATTTTTTTGACTCACTCTTATATCATTTTCATCACATTTGTTTATTTTCAATTTTCTGTTATTATTTTAATTTCTTGAAATATTAGGTATCGTAATTTTAGATACATACATACACCAGTTCGTTTATACTTTTTTTTTTTTAAATGTTGGCATCTAAATATTATTTTCAAATGCAATAATTTTTTGTAAGAATTAGGGGTGGGCAAAATAACAAACCGAACCAATCCAACAGAAGTTAAACCGAACCAGACCAAACTCTGTTCCTTATATAACTCAATTGGTCCATGTTACTCAATCTGAATGGTTTGGTTATAAATCGAACCAAACCGATAATCCAATATATTTTTATCTATTAAGAAATAATATATATATATGTATATCGGTAAAATGCATTATAAACCCTAAAAGTGTAATCTACTAACACTTTAAACCTTTTAGTTTTTTTTTTCTATTGCTTTAAACTTTCAAAGTGACATTTGTATCGTAAAAAACCTTCAATTTAACTTATTTGTTTATCAGTAAAAGGTTAACATGTCGCACAGGTTAAAACGATGAGGTGTCGGTTTTTTCAAAAAAATAATTATTTAACTAATAAAATAAATAAATAAATATCAGAAAACAAAACAAAAATTCATAAAATTAAAGAAAAAATATCATAAAATTAAATAAAAATTTAGATAATTAGATTAAAAAACAGAAAATAAAATTTAATTAAAATATATGATTTTTTAAAAGAATAATTAAAATTCAGAAAAATCACAAAAAATAGAAAATTCAAAATATCCTTTTTTAAATAGAAAATATTTCTAAAATAATTACAAAATTTTTTTTCAAAAAAAAAACTAACATATCATCGTTGACAATAAAAATTTCAAACATATCACTTTTGACAATGATGGTTTCTTACATAACTATTAACAATGACCGATTTTGATATATCTTAAATGATAATTTTCGACATCATCATTGAAAATGACGGTAGATATATTAATAATGATGTTTTAACAAACATATAGGGGATATTTTATAAATGATTCTTAAACATTTATAAATGCTTTAAAAGGATAAGTTTAATTTTCTCATAAACTTAAATATTTGCATAATTAATTATCATTTAAAGTAACTTTGAAAAATAATATCAAATATGTGGTGAGATTTGTCATACATCCACCATAGACAATAATAGTAGAATACATATTTGATTTGGCAGATGTGAGATTGGAAGAAAATGTGGATTTGGCGGTTGCGATGGTGGAAGATATCATGTAGTCTGGGGATGCCCTAAACGGCTTTACATCAAGACCTAGGCTCTCATATCGAAGCTGCATAAATGTTATCCTCCAGAGAAGCATAGCAAAGATAGCTTGGACAATTGTTTGTCTACCCAAGGAAGAAGGCGGTCTAGGCCTCCGGAGCTTCTCCATCTGGAACCAGGTGTTATGCCTAAAGTTCATCTGGATACTACTATCTAGAACTCCCTCTCTGTGGGCGTACTGGCACTGGAGCACGCACCTGAATGGCCATTCTTTCTGGACCATCGCAGAGAATGCTTCTGACTCTTGGGCGTGGAGAAAGCTGCTGGACCTGAGACCTTTTTCGCTCCAGTTTTGTAAAACAAGGCAGGGTAACGGTCTCACAGCAAGCTTCTGGTTCGATCAGTGGACTCCCATGGGTCAGTTGATAGAACACATTGGTCCCGCGGGACCTAGAGCCTTGCAAGTAAGGAAGAATGCAGTCGTTGTAGATGCTATAGCAGGATCACATTGGACCCTTCCACATCCACGTTCTCAAGAGGAAGTTGATTTACATGCTCACCTTACGACTATAACCCTGCCATTAAATGTTGATGTTTGTGATGATTACGAATGGGTGGCTGGTGATTCTTCTTTACATGTTTTCAGGTCTTCCACAATGTGGGAAGTGCTCAGGCCGCATCAACAGATCAAAAATTGGGTGGATGTGGTCTGGTTCAAAGGAGCAATTCCAAAGCATAGCTTTACTATGTGGATCGCAAACTACGACATGTTGCCTACACGATCAAGACTTGCAGCATGGGGATTACCGGTCTCACCCTCCTGTCCTTTTTGCTCCAACTTCGAAGAGACGAGGGATCAGCTCATGCTTTCATGCGAATACTGCTCAGATGCCAGCCACCAAACACCATGTTCGCAGACTGGTCAGAGCTCTTGTCCTGGATCAGAGCTGCATCTTCTTCCAAGATTTCTCTCCTTAGGAAGCTAGCGGTTCAGACGGTGATCTACCATCTATGGAAGCAGAGAAACAACCTGGTACGCAATCAAACATCTATCTCAGCAGCAGCTGTGTTCTATGGCATCGATAAAGAGCTACGGAACATCATCTCAGCAAGGAGGCATAGGAAACATTTTGATTCACTTATGGCCACGCGACTAAGATAAAATGTGTCTTGTAGGTTTAAATCATGATCCAAAATTTTTTATTTATTTTTGCCATGATGGCTCGAATGAAAGATCTTCTTGTAAAATCTTCTTTTCATTTATGATATTTCCAGTTTAGCGAAACAAAAAAAAAACTTTGGATGATATAATCACATTAGCTTTAGCCTAATCACTACGTGAGAATGTTTTAGCATATCAACTAGTTGAAGAAGAACGAATCAGAGATTCATCTTCTATTGTTTTTGGGGGGTTTTAAGATGTACTAGATCTCGACCCGCACAACCGCGCGGATTTTTATTTTTATTTATTTTTATATAAACTATTTGTTTTCAACTCTAAATTGGTATATATTATAGTAAATATGTGTCTATCAATTTTTAAACACATAATAAGTATACGGTATATTTTTTCATTGAATAGATTGTTTCAAACTTTCACATGTATTTGTATCTTCTTCTATATATATATTTTCGAATTATTATTTCATTATTAAAATCGTAACTATATAGAAACTTTCACATGTATTTGTATCTTCTTCTATATATAAAGATTTGTAAAATATTGTTTTATTATCATATTCAAAGATACTGTAACATTTCTTTAAATAGACAAATAATTTTATTTGATTGCCTAGTGGGGTCGGGTCGGGTCGTAGAGAGAGTAGATTGGTGGATAATGGAGAACACGTTTACATGACATGGACCCACTTTATCTTGCACGTCTCCTTCTTATTTGCATTCATTATGGAGAGTTGTGATTCTGAATCCAGTTGTATAATTTATGTCTAATTTATATATAGTGGCCCAATAATACAGAGAAAAAAAAATAAACCGTCCGATACGTCTTTGAAATTTAATAAGAAATGAATATCATTACAGAAAATTAGGAACACGCTTTGAATTGAAAACGAGAGATTAGCATTATTGCCCGAACACAATTTCTGAACTAGAAGAAAGGAATTAAATCTTGACCTTTTTAAAAGGATGAGGTTACGGCTAGGAAGGTCGCTTCTGATTGTATGTTCCGATTACGTACTCACAGGCCGGCTCAACATTGCTAGGGACCCTAAGACAAAACCAATTGTTTTACTCTTTAAAATTTATAAGTAGATAATGTTTAAAACATTTTTAAAATTTAATCAGTAATATTTTATATATTTGTAATAAAAATAAAACTATATACATATCAAATAATTTTGGGCCTTTTCAATTTTATTTATTTTATTTATTTTATTTATTATATCTTTATATATAAATATATAAATTTATAAAAAAATTGGATTAATTATTATTATACAGAGAGACATCAGTTTGGGCCTGGAGCAGTCGCACCGCTTGTCTCCCCTTGTGAGTCGGCCTTGTACATACTACAGTTTGAGAGGTTTATATGTGTTGACTATGTGTATGAATGGTAACTTGACAAAAGCGGAATTCTCAAAAAACGCCTTTTGGTCACCCTTCATAAATCATTTTGTAAAAGTGCGGTATTGGGAAGAGAAAAAAAGTAAAACCGCAAATGATAAAATTGTTTATTGGATAACGTACATCTTATGAAAAACGCACCCGACATAACAAACCAGCGTATTTGAAAAAAACACACTTCTCTCCTATTGTATTTTTTATATATATTCATTAAAATATTTGAAATACATTAATATACATTCTGTTGATTTGTTGTATTAGAATAAAATCTTAACTACTAGCACATATAAAAATAACCATTATACACAGTAAATAATAGATAACTTTTAACCATTATGCACAGTAAATAATTCTGTTTTGAAAACGGCAAATGTGTTATATTTTTTTTCTAACAGCACCTATCTTATGCAAAATAAATATTATCCTTTTTAATAATAAAATCTATGTTATACAACATCTTATATATTAAAACAGAAGTCGTGACTTATTTCATGTGTGATTTTTTATTTGGACCACCCCTTAGAAAGTTGCTTAAATGATTTTTATATAAATATTTGAATTATTCAATTATTTGAAAACTAACTAATCAAATAGATATTCTTTTATTTTCTCTAAATTTGCATCTGAATAAAATCTTTTCATATCTTTTTCATAATATAAATTTATTCTTTTAACTAAAACAAACATTTTATTTTAATTATTTAATTAATTTCGTATTTATTTAAAATATAATATATTTTTCATTTTTCACTAAAACAAACCCTTAAAATATTTAATATTTCGTCTTTGTTTAAAATATAAATGTATTTTCCATTTTTCACTAAAACAAACCTTTTAAATTTCTAATTAATTTTGTAATTATAATTAAAATCATGTGCAATTTTGCATTAAATTTATGATATTAATTTAATATAAGATTTTTCAATTAAATCTTGGATCCCTAATGATATGATTTTCAATTTAAAAATTTGTACCACATGATTAAAAATGTGCTATGAATATGAACAATCGGTTTACAAATGCTATTTTGATAGTATAATAGATCTGTGTTATTAAATATAGTGATTGGTTTAATTTATATTTTAATAATAAGAGTATATGAATACTTTGTGAACATAAAAGTAATCATTCTTATTTCTATATAGACTAAGCTTATATATTATTCATTAATTTAATTGTTTTTGTACTTTTTTTATCTTGTGCAGTTTTGAAAGTGCAATATGTATTCTACTAATTAATGTCATTAACTTAAATGACTGACAAATGATTGAAAAATATATTTTCATATGAATATGTTTATTTTCAATCTGTCATCATCAAATGTAATGGTATGTATAAATGTTAATTGTATAAAGTGATGTATCATAGATGAAAGATTGCAAAAAAAAATTAACACCAAAAACTCATTGCAAATAATCCAAGAGTTTTGGAGTAATACAACCAAACAATTAAAATCTAAATCACCAATAGACAACATAATAAACCTCAATAAAACAAAGATAATATAGAAAAATACAGATTTAAAATGACAATGACAATGACAAAGACGATGCATTACTATTTTTGGTTCAATAATTTAAATGAAACATATGTTTTATGAATCAGACTTAGTATAGGTTATTGCGTCAAATATTTAAATCATACAAATAATTTGATACATGACCTATATATTTCATGACCTATATGCAATTAATATATATGGATGGCCAAAACCTATATGTAGGTTAACATAGATGTATGGCAAAAATCTAAAATACAAGTATACCCTGAATGAAATATTTAAGTCAGTGTTAAATTAAGTGTTATTTTTCGTAAATATAACTTAAACTTAATAAGAAAAATACCACTAACAGTTTAAAACAATAAATTAAATTATTGTTTGTGAACTATAAAATTTTATATCGCTAATCATGTAAAACAAATATGTATGTTTATAAAAGTTAAAAATAATTACCCGCACGGTTGTGCGGGTAGAGATCTAGTTTCTAACTTAAAAATTAACACATTTGTTTTTTTTAATTGTAAATTTTCTCACTGTTAATATAATTATTAATATTTTTAATAAATAATATACAGCCCTTTTATTTTCTAACTTTTAAGTATGTTCTGCACATTTAACATATTTTATTATTTTCACGTTTTAAATATAATAATTTGTACTCTAAATTATTTTAATAGTAAGTAAATAATTAAAATTTATAATTTTATTGATAATTAGTATTGCATAAAATTTTCACCAACCAAATCTTATTTGATATTATTAATATTATTTAAAGAATATGTACTTATGTATTTATTATATATATAGCAAGATTTATACTTATTATTTATTTTTCTAGTTAATAAAAGAACACATAAAATTATATTGATTTCATTGATATTTTTGTTTAATATTTTTTTTTTAATTGTTCAATTCCGCAAACTATATATGTTCACCAATCAACACAATTCCGCACCGCTAATTTTGTTAAAACCGCACTTGTCCCGCAAACCGCACGAACTGCACTTGGACCGTACCACACTTAAATTTTGTCCCGCTAATATTACCAATTTTGCAGTCACCATTCGGACTCATATCTATTTTTCACCATTTAAAGTCAAAGCCAGGTCTGAGTGGACTAAAGACATTTGATTCCTACAAATCACGCCCAAGTGACAAATTACGTGGACTCCCACACGGCTATACCCATTCTCAACCACGGGGTTTCCCTTTGCCTAACAGTTTGGAAACTTAGATGTCTTCTGGTATATGTTGAGATGATTCCGTGATATCAATGTAACATGAGATATTTACGCCCACAGACACAATTCATCTTATGAATTACACTTTAAGACACTTTGGTCTTAGTGGACACTTTCTCTTAGTGAAATGTCTAGCTTAACCCTCACCTCTTAGTGAAAGTGGGTTTCATGAATTCTCTAACCAGAACAATTGGTTTTTCTAACTAGTAAAAATAAAACAAATAATATATTTTCAGATATTTTTTACTTGAATTTTGAAAGAGTCTATCTTTTTTTTTCTTTTTCATTTTGTAGATTTCAAGAGACAAACCCTAGTTTTATCTCTCCCCCGATTTCTTGTAGATCTAGAAACTCAAACCTTCGCCAAACCGTAATCAAGTTTCTAAAAATCAGATCCTCTCCGGCGATAGTTGATTTCGTCATTAACCACAGCCAGCCACCGTTGATTGAGAAAAACCCGCCATGGAAGGTGAGTTCCGTTTCGTACTCTGTCTCCGCCGCCGTTGTTCCTTCATCTTCCACCCACAGCCACCATTAACGATTTTTCCTTTTTTCAGATTCTGCAGAGGACGCCATAGACCACCGTCTTCCCGTGAGACTCTTCGCAACTGATTCATATATGAAAAGTTAGTTTATTGTCTGATTGTGGTGGTGGATGCCGCGATGGTAGATGTCGTGGTGGCGGATGTAGATACGGAGGTAGAAGACGTGAGGAGGAGGAGGTGGTTATGGATGTCGTGATGGTGGATGCTATGGTGGTGGATATGGATACAGCTGACGCCTAACCATGACTTACCCGACCACAACTCACCCAACCACAACAACCCGTCTCATGTCGCCACACATGATACACCTAATAGACACCTTTTGTTTTGTTCGCAATGTGCCTTTCAGCTTATGTCTATTCATGTACTTTAATTCCACGAACTGAGTATGTGAGGAAGAAGAATCACTTGGAAGCCACTCCCATATCATTAGCTAATATGCTGTACAACACTACCTCCATCCAGACTAAAGCCTACAAGATCACACTAGCATTGTCACCAGACTAAAGCCAACATCGGCATCCATTCACAAACTGGCCACCAGAGCCTTGACGACAACACTCCCGACCACAACAACACTCCCCCTAACCACAAGAGTCCCATCCACAACACATCTGACCACCACAACAATCACACAAACCACGAGAGTCCCATCCACAATACACCTGAGAACCCCAATCCAACCATCTTCTTTTTGTCCACCACGAACTCCACCCATTACCAAACACATCTCCAAATATTTAAACTATATTCTCAGCCTTAGATCTTATGCATATAAATAGATCTAACGTCCTTAAACAATTCACTTTTTCCCATACAGTTACCTTTTTCTTTTAACCTTTATCATTTATTGTGTAACTAAAGACAAACTTAGTTTCTACTTCTTCACTTTACGGTAGCCTTCTTAAAAGAAACACACTCCTCCTTACACAAAAAGCAAGGTTATTTATGTCATAGAAAAGACAGCTGTCTAGAGAAAGTGTGCAAAGGAGACAATGTGTTTTTTAATGTAAACAAAAGTCAGATTGTGTCCTATTATGTAAGTCTCTCATGTAACATCCTGCTTGTGGTATTGGCAGTGTACATTGAAAGGTTTACAAAATTGATTTTACTACTATGTCACTTAAGTGTAGTTATCATTTCGGTCAGACATCATGAGAGAATTCTAGAGTAAAACGAATATGAACTGGAGTTATCAAAAGATGGATAACTTATCGAAATTTGATTCACGATATTGTGCGAATGAATCCAAAGCACGGAAAAAGATGTGTTAGTTGCAGGGTCGACAAGGAAATATTATAAAAAATAAGGATGTAAATTATAAAAGATAAGGATAACTATCATTTTGTTGTTTTTGGTGTAGATTCTTCTTCAGTTTAGGATCTATTCTTTGTATAAATATTTTGTTATGTAAGTCAATACAACACACTTTCATCTATACTATTATTTGTGAAGTAAATTTCTGGAATCGAGATCTCACGTTAAAAGTTAGAGTGGTTAATAATGTTTATACCCTTAATGAATAAAATATATAACTAAATTAAAAAAAAAAAATTTATTTGATTAGATAATTGATTAAAATTAATAATAGTAATAATTATCTGAAATCTGAAAATATAATTTAAAAAGAGAGATAATTTATGTATATATTGTATTGTTATCTGAAAAAGTGTTTTAGTAAAAAGTTAAGAACATGAATTATATAACTAAATATTAATCAAATAAAATTCTTAATTATATAATTAAAAATAGAATATTGAATTATCCAAAATCTAAAAATATAATTAAAAAAAAAGATAATTTCTACAATTATTTGCGAAGTAAATTTTTGGAATCGAGCTCTCACGTTAAAAGTTAGAGTGGTTAATAACTTCTATACCCTTAATGAATAAAATATATTACTAAACTAAAAAATAAAAACGAAAATTTAATTTATTTTATTAGATACTTTATTAGAATTAATAATAGTAAGAATTATCCAAAATCTGAAAATATAATTTAAAAAGAGATAATTTCTATATATATTGTACTGTTATCTGAAAAAGTATTTTAGTAAAAAGTTGAAAACATGAATTATATAACTAAATATTAATCAAAAAAAATTCTTAATTATATAATTAAAAATATAATATTGAATTATCCAAAATCTAAAAATATATTGTATTGTTATCTTAAAAAGTTAAAAACATAAATTACATAATTAAATATTAATCAAATAAATTTTTTTAATTATATAATTAAAAATATAATATTAAGTTATTTCAAAATTTATTTTAGTATAATGAATATAGTGTGAGATTTTTTTAAAAATTATGAAAATATTTAAACCCGCATCGCGGGCAAAACACCTAGTATGATAGTATCAAGTAGGGGTGGCACTTTATCCGATACCTGAAGCCGCACCCGAACCCGAACCCGATCCAAAAAACCCGAACCGAAATCTGAACCCAAGTAGCAAAATACCCGAACGGGTATTAAGTTATGAGAGATTGGATATCCGAACCCGAACAGATAATATCCGAACCCGAACGGATTACCCGAACGGGTATTAAGTTATGAGAGATTGGATATCCGAACCCGAACAGATAATATCCGAACCCGAACAGATAATATCCGAACCCGAACGGATAATATCTGAACCCGAATGGATATCCGAAGATAACCGAACATATATATACTTATCCTTATATTTCTAGTTTACATCTCTCATTTTTTATTAAATATTTATATTGATATTACACATACTTTAAAATCATAAGTATATATATAATTATGGAAAAAATGATTTGATATTCATTTAAAATGAATGTCAAACTTTTTGTTTCATGTATTAACAAAAATTACGTTCAAAGTTTAAAAACAATACCCAAATTAATATCTATTTGTTTTTGAAATATTATCTCCAAACCTATTAATCATTCAATCTATAAAAATAAAAATTCATTTAAGTGAAATCTATATTTTTAAATACAAGAAAATTAAAAAATGAAAAAAAAATTATTTTTTTTCTTTTAAAATCTAAATATCCGAACCCGATTTAAAATAACCGAACCCGAACTAAAAATATCTTAACGGGTTCTCTATCCCTATACCAAAATACCCAAAAATCTAAAATATCCGATCCAAACGGGTATCCGAACGCCCACCCCTAGTATCAAGCAAGATACGATACTCGATAGTTGACGACTTACTTAAAACAACGTATTTTATGTTTAATATTTATTAATCAAAGTTAATAGTTGACTATTTGCTAAGTTAAAATGGATGAGCCAACACAACAACAAGATCAAAATGACCAATATACAAAAGTTAGAGATTTAAATTATCCGTACACGAGTTGAATTTGGTTTCCTTTTCCTAATTTTTTTTTTGATAACCTTGGAATGATCCAAAAGACTTTTTAGGTCAAATGACTAATCATCAAGAGGCCCAAAAAAATCCGGGTTTTGTTTTCCTAAGTTTATAATAATTTTGGTGGTTTTCTCTAATACTAGCTAACAGGTTAAACGTATTTGCAAAATGTTGAGCAATTTTGAACTGAAAGTACAGAACATATATCGCTGGAAAGCATTATTATTATTAAAGACATCTACTATCTAAACTTATATTCAAATTTGACCTTTTTAAGAATAGTTAATGCATTTGGTATACTTATTTTAACATATTTTTGATGATATATGCTTGATTTTCCTAATGTTAGTTTCAATTTGTTTGAATATTTTGTATAGCATGAATATTGAATCTGAAAATTGTAATTTGGATTTGATGATGGATATAGATTTTTTTTTTGTTGGATTGTTAACGCTATAAATCAGTTTCTATAATCACTTCTTTTTCTAAACGACTATAAGCACTTCTTTTATCATGGAAATTTGTTTTATGTTTTTGAATCTGTCTTCAGATTTTTTTTAAAAAAAAATTTTTGTTGGATTTCGGTGGATAAGACCATGAGATCTTGATACTCATTTTGATGAACCGGGAATATGGAGAACCAATTCTTGCAGTCTAACAACAAAGGAAAATAGAAATAAGGCCAAAAAGGCATATAAAAACATAGTTGAGAATGATTGTAAAGAAACTTTGGGTTTGTAACTTAAAATAAAAAAAGATGGCAAAAAAGATGCATAAACCATGCTTACACTAATGGAGCAAATGATTTTAATGCCTTCTGCACCTAAACCAAACCTAGACCCAAGTTTAAAACCAAAGAACCCTAAAAAGGTTGAGAAGCAAATCGGTCCTGAAAGCTTTGAGTATTTTGATAATGATGGAGTCTTCAAGGATTTCAATCTCATCCCCGCACTTCACTTCAGACTGATGAGTACATATTCGATATCTTTAGTGCAATCTGTGAGAAGAATGAGTTCGGAAAGTGAGAATCTTTAGTACAGATTTGATATTTTAGTGTATATGCTTCTTGATTTTTGAACGCAAATAGTTGGCACCAAGAACTAATGCATATGGCAAAAATGGGTTTCGATAGTGTGAAATATCAAAATGCTCCATATAAAATAAAGACGAAGATAAATAACTGTCAACAGGTTGAGTTGGCTTCTGGCTGAAGAGCCTAAATAAAAAGGAAAAACATACCACACTGAATTCTACCAAAAACTAGTCCTCTTTGTCCCTGGGTTTATGCTCACTGGTTTCACCTTCAAGGACACTAGTGGCCTGACCATCGGATGCAGCGGTCCTGACCCGAGCAGGCTCCTCAACTTGACCGAGGCTCCGTAGCATCATAATGACAGCAACCAGGAACACAATGATGTACACGGACCTAATCCCGATCATTGAGTTGATAAATCCCATAAAAGATGGTCCTTTGATTCTCTTCTTCTCTGTTTTTCCTTCTCTGTATCCCTCCAGAAACCGGGAGACTTGAGTCAAATGATCTTCCTCGTGGCTAACTGTCTCTATGCCGTTCACCTGTATGTCAATATAGAGATGTTGATGCGATTTACTATTCTAATCTAGTTATCATTCAACCGGTTTAACCAGTTCATTACCTGCTCATACTCCTCATCTCCGTCCCACACAACAATCTTAGGCAGCTTTGCCTTCTTGTCTGCATGAAACGAGTCTGCAAACTCTTCAAACTGCTCCACACCGACGTAACCAAAAACAAGGTCGCGGTTGGCATGAGCAGCTGCTCTTAGTGCCTTAATCAGTTTCCCCATGCTTTCATGAGTTTCATCTTCCACAATTGTCAATACCATCTTCCTCTCATCATCTTTCAGCAGCTTCAGGGTGTCATGGTTAATTGGCAGAATCAAAGGAAGGAAATTTTGTTTCACAAATTCTTCCAAGAAACCATCTGCAAACGAAAATTATCCTCTCTCAAACCTACTTACTTTAGAACAGATAAAGATATCAAAAAGAAGTAAGTAATCGCTGACCTTCAAATGGACCGTAGAAGACGCTATGCTCATTGTAGGCAGGATGTTGGGCAACTAATGCAGGAGCCTTATCGAAATCATAGGAAACCATGACATCCTCAGAGGCATCCTTTGCAACAGCAAACCAAGCCTTTTTCTTATACTTTCTACCTAGTCCCGATATCAAAGACTGGTTCAACCCAAAGCCGATGAACACAGGGAAGGAAGTCCCGGAATCTTCAACGAAATCCTTGACATGCGAGTTTGATTCAAGAACGGCAACATCTGGAGCAACAAACTTCTTCAAGTAACGGACTAGCAAATCCGCTTTCCTGGGTCCATAATACTCCATTGGCACTCCATGGTTATAGAGCATGAGGGTGGGGAATGCACTGCGTCAAATAATACCAAAAGAAAAAAAAAACTATTTACTTTGATAAGGTAAAAACACCAGCACAGAAGCTAAAGCGTGAAACTTAACAGACATACTATTAGAGTATAGAACGTTAATCAAATTGTTGGCTTATGTACTGGTTAACATCGAATACTAAACCAATCACTAAACCAACAATTTGATTAACGGTTCTATACTCTAATATTCCCCCTCAAGATGGCAAATATATGGACTTTAAAGCCATCTTGCCCACCAAGGAATAGAATTGAAGAGACTCAAGTTCAGTCAAGACGTTACTAAACCAGACTAAACCAATCACTAAACCAACAATTTGATTAACGGTTCTATACTCTAATACATACTCGATCTCAAGCTTGCGTGCGAGACGAGAGTATTTGTCAGCGTTAAGCTTTGCAATGATGATAGGCTGCTTCAGTTTAGCAAGAATAGGAGCAGCTGCATCTAACTGCACCAGATCGACAAGAATAAAATCAATAACAAAGCAAAAGCTATACGATTTCGATCCATAATACTCTAGAACAAGGCCAGATCGAGAAGAAGAAAAGACCTCAGGGTTAAGACGCTTGCAGTGACCACACCAAGGAGCATAGAAATCCACAAAGACGCAATCGAAAGTGGAAATCGCGGATTCGAAGTTGGAGTCGGTGAGTTCGAGTACTGTTCCGTCGATTGTGAACTGATCATCCGATGAAGCTGAGAGTGAGATTGATAACGCCAGAAACGAGATCCACCAATACATCAACCCTAACGAACGCATCTCGATGGACGAAGACGATCTATGGTTTTGAACTCAATTTGATTTTTAATAAGTTTGTAGATGGTTTTACGTCAATCTCAGAATTTAACCTGATTTTTTAGATCTGACTGGTTTCTCAGTTTACCATCCCTTAACGCATCTTTTGGGGATAGGTCATAACAATTAATAGCCCTTTTTTTTTTAAACAATCATATAAACCGTTTGTACCGTTTTAAATCAGTTTGTACCGTTCAAAATCAAAAGTTCCATACCGCAAGCATTTGTGATTGTGATTGGATAAAACTTCTTTTTTATACCTTGGCATTATCAAATTTTTAGGTAATACATGATCATAAACAAGAGAAAAGCAAGGACAATCCCTTTACAAAACAGAGGAAAAGCTAGATAAAGAAATGCCTAAGCCAAGCCGGGAAACCTGTAAAAATATAAGATTGGAAAAGGTTCTTCTTAACCACACTGTCTGCTATGAGGAATGCAGGTCTTAGGGCCTTACGAGATTGTGATTCTACTCGCCAAGACAATAGTTCATGAAGCATAGAAGTTAGCTTGATAGAGTAGAACTTTAAAGAGGGTCAAGAAGTTGGTTTTATAATGACTCCTACTAGGTTGAGGTCTTCACTGGAGAAGATAACAGAGTTTATACGGAGTTATTTCATACTCTCAATGGCCCATTTCCAACTTTCAAAGTAGAGTCTAGTTTGCTGCGGATGTTTGAGAAAGATCTTCTTCCATGGAGCAAGACTTTGCCATTAGAGTTCCTAAGGATCCAAGAGACACCACCCTCAAAGTTGCTTTTGTTCCAAGATGAGCCAATGTCACATTTAAGCCAAGAAACATGAGGAGGTTTCCATCCAAAAATGATCTTTTTCTTTCTTTCAAGATCAAATGCTCGATCATGATTCTCCATTTTTTTGACTAGAAACCAATGATCCACTTCTTCAAATATCGATTTTGCGAACATCTGACCTACTGATAGACAACCATTAAATAGTAGATTGTTTCTGTTTTTTTCAGATTGACCACAATATCCAGAGACCACTACTTCTGATATTTGAAGGACATCTATGGTTATTCCCCATCTTTAAAACATAGAAGATGTTGGAGTAGATAGAGGAGGGATCAAAACCATTCTCAGGTACATGGTAGTTACATAGAGCCCATGATTGTCTTGCAATGGTACAAGTGAAAAGAACATGATTCATCGATTCACCTTCCAGACCACAAGTTTGACATCGAGTATCTACCTTCATTCCTCTTTCAATGAGGTGATCAGCAACTGGAATGGGACCACTGATTACTTTCCAAAGAAAAATCTTGATTTTTGGAGCCGTTTTTAAAGACCAGATGGAATGTTTAATACCATTCAGCGAAGGAAGAATTTGACCTGATACATAAGCATCCTTCCTTACGTGCCTCCCTTTCTGCCAACCAGTAACCAGTTTTTACAGAATATTCTCCTGATCGAGAATGGTTCCAGCAAAAAAAATCCTGAGAAGACACTACTGGTTTTATCTATAGTATTATGTCGATGTCTTGTCTGTAGAAAGAGATTCCAGCTTTTGTAAATCCCACAGATGAGAGTTTGGAAGTAAAAGATCTGAAACCTTGAGATTTAAATCCACCATAATGTTCTTCATCAGAGGAATGCACATCTTTTCTCCATCAACCAACCAAGGTGTAGACCAACTGGTAAAGAGCATCCGTCGCGCACCATATGTCTTAAACCCTTTGCTAGGAGATGTCTACCGTGAATAATACTACGCCAAGCATATGATGGCCTATTACCAAGAGTAGCAGATAGGAAAGAGTCGTTAGGGAAATAACGGCTTTTCAAAAAACTACTGAGGAGGGAATTTTGATCAGATACGATTCTCCAAGCTTGTTTAGCAAGACGAGCCTGATTGAATAACTCAATATCTTTAAATCCCATTCCTCCTAACTCTTTTGAGACACAAAGCTTGTCCCAAGTGAGCCAATGGATCTTGCCTTTATCCTCTGAAACTCTCCACCAGAAAGCCGCCATGGCAGAGGACAAGTTTTTGCACGTGGTCTTGTGAAGTTTAAAACAAGTCATGGCATGAATGGGCATAGCCATGGCAACAGATTTCAAAATGATCTCTTTACCGGCTTGAGATAGGAACTTAGAGTACCAGCTAGTCATCCTTCCTTTCATTTTATCTTGAATATAAGCAACCATTTCCACTTTTGAACCACTGAAGCATTCAAGAAGTCCAAGATAATTCCCAACACCTCCCTCAGAAAAAATGCACAGATTTTCTTGAATCTGTTCTTTTAGTTCTAAACTAATATTTTTACCAAAAGTTAGGGAAGATTTTGAGAGATTAATAACCTGTCCTGTTGCTTCACCATACTTGTGTAGGATTTCTTGAAAGACTTGACATTGAGAGATGTCAGCTTTGAAGAGGAACAGACTGTTGTCTGCAAAAAACAAGTGATGAAGCTGTGGACCATTCCAGTCAAATTGAATCCCATTCAAAGATCCTCTGGAGACCGCTTGATTTAGCATGTGAGTGAGACCTTCCGTGCAAAGAACAAACAAGAATGGTGATAACGGGTCTCCTTGTCTTAGTCCTCTTTCAGGAGAGATGAAACTATAAGATTGCCCGTTGAGGAGAATAGAATACTTCACTGTAGAAACACAAGACATGATCCACTTGACCAATAGAATATCAAAACCTATCGCTTGAAGAAGAGCTTGTAAGTAGTTCCATTCTACTCTGTCAAAAGCTTTTGACATATCAGTCTTGGCAGCCATAAAAAGATTTAGAGATTGCTTCATGGGTTTTGAGACTAAGCACTGCCTCATGAGCTAGTATAATGTTGTAGATGAGTCTATCGGACACAAAAGCAGATTGTGTAGGAGAGACGATCACAAGAAGAAGATGTTGAATCCTTGAAGCTAAAATTTTAGAAATAGTTTTGTACATTACCAAGCATAAACTGATAGGCCTAAGATCAGACATCAACTCTGCGTTTGGCTTCTTTGGGATGAGGCAAAGCTGAGTATAATTCCTTTCTGGAGGCATAACACCCGTTTCAAAAAAAAGAAATAACCTCCTTGGTGAGTTGATCTCCAACAATATCCCAATATTTTTGGAATAAAAACCTGATATTCCATCAGCACCAGGCGCACTATCCGGTTTGATAGAGAAAACTGCTTCTCTAACTTCTTCACTAGTAACCTTTCTAGTAAGAAGGAGGTTCATACTACTAGAAACTCTAACTGGGCAGTCTTTGAGGAGATCAAAGTAGTCCACTGAGTTGGACGATTTAAAAAGGTTACTAAAGTAGTTTATAGCAACCTGACCTTTTGAAGCTTCAGAACTTTGGAAAATACCGTTAACATCTTGAAGCTTCACAATCTCATTTCTTGATCTCGAGACTTTGAGTGCTGCATGAAATTTTTATGTGTTCCCATCTCCATGAAGGATCCATTCGTCCTTGCATTTTTGTTTCCAAAAAATTTCTTCATCTTTATAAGCCCTGATAAGAAATCTTGTTAAAAATTCCAATTTGGAGGATGATAGATTCCATCTACTTAAAGCCTTCCAACAAGATCTGATTCTGGAAGCAACACTGAGGTTTAAATGCGGAGAAGAGGAGTTCCAAGCTTGACTAATGGTTTCAAAGACCAGAGGTTTATGGAACATCCTTTTATCAAATTTGAAAGAACTTCTATATGAGTCTTGAGATAAGATTAGCTTTATCAAAAGGACGGTTATCAGAACCTCTCTTATCGAGGAAAGCTTGATTTGAAGCATGGGAATGATCAAACCATTTTTGGTTACCAAATGCTCTATCAAATTTACTATGGATCCATAAGTTACCTCTCTTGCCACTCCAAGTAAAACCATTCCCAGAGCTTGGTAATTCTATCATTCCACAAATATCTAACATGTCTGAGAACTCTTGAAATGTTGAATCACTTCTTCTAGGCCCTCCAACCTTCTCAGAGTTATTTAAAATTTTATTGAAATCACCAAACATACACTAGCTGCTACTTCTGGTTAGACTGAATCGAATTAAACGTTCCCAAACAAGATGACGCAGACGAATATTAGGATTGCCATAAACACAAGAGTCATAAAAACATTTATCTTCATATATGATTTTTACATCCAGGATATTCTTGTCAGCATACAAAATGTCTACACCCACACTGTTCTTCCAAAAAAAAGCAAGACCCCCGCAAGTATTTACCGGCTCGACAGTGTGTACATGGTCATAATCTAGCCAGCATTGCATACCTACTAGAGAATTCCTAGAATTCATTGTTTCCATCAAAAAGAGAACCTCATGAAAGTACGTACGTCGCAATTTCGTGAGGCGTTGAACTGTCAGGCCATGAGGATCTCCCAAACCCCGGTAGTTCCAACTAAGGATGCTCATTTAAGCTTTGGACGGTCCCTCATGCAGGACCATCAATGATGCATTGCTCGGAGCAGCCTTGGATACATCTGCCAAATGCATTTTCTTCTTTGCTGATGAGAAATCGTCATCTAAGTCATTTCCTGCCTTGCGCTTCTTGTTGGAGCCCCCTTCAATAAGAGTTTGAGGTTTCTTCACTGAGGCCTTTGATGCTTTCTTCTGGTGCTTTGGGATTCTCTTGTATCTCCCCGGCTTTCTCTCGGGTTTTTCTTTTATCTGAGAGGGGCTTGAGAACATGACTGGTGATAGCTCTGATATCTGACTAGAAGAAGCTTGACAGGTCGGCAAAGAGAGTCTACAAAATACATTGGTCATGGAGTTAACAAGTGTATGACCTGCAGAGATCGTTGATGCCATAAGCTTTGGAGCTTGGGGGTTGAGGGTAGAGACTTGAGATGAAACAGACGCTTTATCAAAGTTGAAGACCACTCCTTTTCCTTTGTTTAAATTTGTAGTAAACATTGGTGGAGGAGTAAGCTGGAGCATCGCGTTTTGAGAGATAGAATCTTTTTCTGCTTCCTTGACTGAGAATATCACTCTCTGTTCTCTAACATGCTTTCTTCATTGCTTGAGGCTAACAGATAGTTGCGCATTTCTTGTAAGATCTCAGGAGCAATGCGGGGACGTCCAGAGATAGGATTGATACCTACTTGATCTTCTTGTAAAACTCCAAACAGAGGATCTCCTTCAGACAATATCAGATTACTTTTTGAAGATTGAGAAAGCCGGTTACTGCTAATCTGCGTTACTTGTCTGTTGTGAAGATTCACCAGAAGAGGACATCTCTCTTTTGCATGCGTGAGTCTTTGGCAGTAAGTACATCTCTTATGTACTTTTTCATAGAAGAAATAGATTGTAGTTTGACACCACTCGGTAGGTTTAGAACTCTTGACTTCTTGAGAGGTTTGGTAACTTCGATCCTTATCTTTACTCGAACATAGTATGTATTTGAGATTTTTCAGGGTCAAACGCTACAAGCTCGACATGCCCGATCAGACCTCCAAGATCTGTAATAGCCAGTTTAGTGTAATGGTTTACAGGGATGTGGCTAACTCTGACCCAGATCGAGATATACTGAAGATATCCCGGTGGAGGCTTCTCGACCCATCTTTCTATTGCCAATCCCCAGTCGTTGAAAGTTTGCATGCCTTTGTCAAGGACATCTTGAAGATCGTGTGCATGCAAGAAGATGAACTGGAAATGCTCTTTGGTAAGAGCAATTCCTCTAACTCGATTAACTTTCTGCCACTTTCTCGGCATATCCAGGATGAGATTCGCAACATTTTGATACTCCGGGTTGAGGATGCGACCGATCAGACTGCATGCATTCCTTTCAGTAGCGAAATATTGTGGGAGATCTGGAAGATTGGAGGGGGCTTCATCGTCATCTTTAAGAGAAAGGGCCATTAGAACTTTATCCATTTCGGAGGTCATGATGAGATAGGTAAGGAAGAAGAAGGTGAAAGAACATGAAGATGAAAGAACAGGATCAAGAATTTTTGATGGTGAACGTGGAATCAAAGCTCTTTTTTTGTTGTTGAAGAAACCAAGAAAGAGGGTCCAAAGCTCTATGGAGAATATTCTCTAGAGAGAGAAAAACTAGGAAGATTGACTCTGAGTCTTACTGTGATTGGATAAAACTCTGAGTCTTTTGATCATTTTTTTATCTTATGTGTTATTTTGGTGAATTAGTGTCTTTCAAGAAAATTGCTTTTTATTTTTTAGGTGATTTTTCAAATTTTCTTAATCACCAGTATATAATTCATAGATATTGTCAAGATGCTTAATGATCAATTTAAAATAGATTTGACTTGAGAGCACGTTAAAAATCGTTGGGATTATTAAAAATTTTTTTATAATATTTGAATTATTATTTTATAATTACTATTTTGTGTATCAAATAATTGTGTAAAAAAAATAAAAAAATATAATTGTGTAAGGTGATGGCCAGTCCAGGTGTCATATTATTATTATTACTAGAGATTTTGCCCGGGCTACGCCCGGGTTATTCAAATAACACTTTATTTAATAATATTTATATTACAACATATTATTTCTATGTTATAAAAATATAAATAGTAAATTGAATTAGAAATGAGTAAAACTTACAATTTATTTTTTAGTATCTAAAATATCTATGGGATGAACAACTAAAATGAATAAAAAATTGTTAAACCTTAGTTATTATCCAAAATAATTTTCTTACATATTTAGATTATTAAGAAAATATGTTATTAATCTCCACATCCCATATTTCTTTGTTATATGTATAATTTATATCATATGTTTTTATTTATATGTTTATTAATTTATAATATATTTATTTATGATTATAATCTTTTTTTACAATTATAATAAATAAAGGTAATTTTAAAAAATCATTTCTTTAAATAAAACTATTTTTCTAAATTTGTTGTATATGTTAAATGCACTGAAAATTATATGAAAATATTATCATTACTATATTTTTTTGTCAGCAATTATTATTACTATATTATTTGTTTAGTTATAGACAAAAAAAATATCTCACAATCTAGCTATAGTAAAATATTATTCTGGACTAAAATTCAGTGTAAAATGATAATTAAAATATTCTCAATAGATATTCACAATTTATTTAAATTTTATTATTATATATTAGTTGGTTTTAAAATTACTATTTAAAAAAAATACAATGAGGTTATTACACTGTTATTAAATAATAAATTTTATATACCAGTTAGGGGAATTTTGAATACATTCTCAGTCCAAAACTATGATCCAAAAACATTATTTTCTTATTAATATTTCTATTTAGTTTTCTTTACTGTATCGGTTTAGTTTATTTAAATTACTGATTCTATTTGGTTTCCTTTACTGTATCGGTTATATATAATGGAAGCCATAATGATATGTGCACTACACTCTTTCTAAATAAGAACGTAAATGAACACTTAGTGATAGCCTTGCAATTAGAAAATGAAAATATTATGTGAGATAAATAGAATTTGTAAGATCCAACTTGTAACAGCATGGAAATCAATAGAAGATGGTCTAATTAATCGGGATGAAAGATATGTCATCAAATGTTTGATATTAATGAAAGCATTATCTAACGACTACATAAAAAAAGTTACAATTGAATGATGAATAACATGACTTATTTCTTAGTCTCTCCGGCGTCTGCAGACTCTTTTTTCAAATCTCTGGTTTGATATCCTTCTTTTTTTTGGTAAATGATATCCTTCCATCTTTGCTTTGCTAACTCTTGAGGTTGAGGCCAGACCTTAGTTTTCTGGGGATGTGGAGCGGTTTCTATCCTTGCGTACTCATC
This sequence comes from Brassica napus, assembly GCF_020379485.1. Classification (NCBI taxonomy): domain Eukaryota; kingdom Viridiplantae; phylum Streptophyta; class Magnoliopsida; order Brassicales; family Brassicaceae; genus Brassica; species Brassica napus. The sequence continues at coordinate 16,889,616 of NC_063438.1, forward strand.
ATATTCTAATGACTCGCAAACCCTTGTGAGAAAACTCGATCCCGCAATGTGACATGAATGAACATCTTGGACTCTTGTCGGATCCGATCCGTTTCAAGTTTGGGGGCGAATAAGAGTATTGAGTTTCTGATACTTTTTCTTCATTGTCTTTAGATTTTTATTCTCTTTAAGCCTGGAACACTTCTTAATCCCGTGTGGCAGCGGTGATAATCTTTGTGCTATTCATCAAACAGCAGAAGAAAATAATAAGACTATGCAAAGAGTTTGAAAACCTCTCAAGATTATAAAAACCGAAGACACCAGAAAGAGGTTCTTCGTAAATGCATGATTCAAATTATTTATCACCACAGTTAGGGGACAATGTTCTTATTCGGTCCTAAAATGCTGTAAATCAATAACAAAAGGATAGGGGTTCTATTGTAAAATGTGTTGAGAAAGAAAGCTCTATATTTGGTTCCAAACCTGTACGCTCAACAAAGTCATCTATGAGGACCGGGCACTTGAAGTGAAAAACAAACAGTAAGATGAATGAAAACACAAACACAGATATAAACACATTTGTTTTGGTGTGAAATCTAAGGAATACCTTCAAAGTCATCCATCTAGATTCCCATGTACACAACGATTAAAGACAAAACTTGATGCTTTATCTGTACAACAATAAAGGGAGCTTTGGCATTATTTCTATTGTCGTAATGGAACATATTCTTGAGGAGGATAACCAAAATAATTATTAAAAAGAACAAAAGATCTTACTGATACTCTTATGTCCATTCTCACCGCACATAAAGAAAACAAAATTGTAAAAACAGGTAAACTCAGAGAAGTTCAATCATCTAGCTGGTGCCTCTCAGTCTAATATAAGAGGACATATCAAAGGTTAGATCGCAGTGCAGCTAGTGAAGGAAAAAAAAATTAAGGAACTAATTGTGTAGGCGAAAAACTTGCCACTAAGTCCAGTGATACACTAAAACTGTGTTTTTTATACTGCAAGCAAACAGTATTGTTTGTAATATTTGAGATTCAAATCAAGAGGACCAGTTTACACTTTATTCTTATGAGTTATTAATTTAGCTAAAATAATGATGGGGTTTTGATTTGTGGGTAACGTGCAAAACAAGTAAATAATGTAAATGTGAATTCAACTTAAAAGAAGCCAGCCTAGGGTTACTTCATCAAGTGCTTATACTTGTGAGATAAACAATTAATCAAGCGCTATAAGAACAGGTTCAGAACTCGGATCACTCAAGTAAAACCGCCCACTGTCGTGGAACTGCCCCCTATGCTGATCGATCTTGATACCTAAACTCTCGTTTGGATCAAGACGCGACAACAAGCAATAGAGATCAAGTCCGATAGGTTCACCAAACACCCTAATATCTATTTTCGCTGATTAGGGATGCTAGGCTCATTCATAACAGATCTAGCAACCTATTACACGGTTAATGAACAGGTTAAACCTAGGATCTAACATTAAGCGGCCAGATTAATGCAAGCAGTAAGGATGGATATGAATGAAGACAATAATTTGATTCACTTATCTATGTTTATCTCACATGATTAACATCCTAGAACCCTAGACAAGCTAGCCGACTACTCAGCCATGACACAAGAAAACACAAGCATCAATACTGAATAATACTGCATAAAAATAACAGAAACAAAAAGAGGGTTCAGGGTAATCTTCTCTAGACGAAAGAGATGGAGCCGTCTCCCTTTTCAAGGTAGCAACTCCCAACAATGGAGTTCAAATAACAAAAACAGAAAATTGCCTAAAATCGCTGTAAGTGCTAAGTTTGCTCTGAAAAAGTCCTCCCTCCATGCCTCTCGCTTAGGACTCCTCATATACTCGCTCCTAGGTCGGTTTACGCTATTCCTCTTCTGCCCTTAAGCCGTCATAGCATAAAATGGAGATATTCCATTTTTTCCGATCTTTGTAGTTATCTTCAAAATTTCGTACTTATCCGCGGAAACTTGACATTTATCTTTCCTTGCGAACCAAGCGTAAACCGTCATGCGGCTTACGGGCTGTTGGTTAAGAAATCGTAAGTTGGGCCTCGAGTCATGTCTTAGGTCCCTTCGGGCCGTCTTCTGACTTGAAGCGTTTATTACGGCTTCTTTCGATAAAGAACGAACTTTCCGCGGTTTTTACAGCAAAGTTTGATCGATGACTTAGAATGGCGGAAAACATGAAATGGTTTCGCTACGGTCTTCAGGAGATAGCATCAAAGGGTAGACGAGAATGCATGGACTAGCGTCGTATCGACGTTTCGAAAGAGCTCGGTCGCTACGCAGCGACCGAGTGGAACGGACGCTTGGTCGCTATGGATCGAGCTCGGTCGCTACATAGCGACCGTTTTTGAGCTCTGGATCGAGCGACCAAGCGGGACGGATGTTCGGTCGCTGCGTAGCGACCTTTTTTGAGCTCTTGTCCGATGTATCGTGTTTCCTCCGTAAAGCTTTTCGTAAGAAAGAATCTATTTCGAAAATGTATTTGTCGAAGAAAGTTCTCATTTTCTTCTTCGGACGTTTTGAATGTTAACTTTGTCGTAACCGTTTTTGACCCCAACAGTTAGCCCCCCAGCTCGTTAGAGTTGAGACTCTAGCGCGCGGTTGGACGATTTTGGCAATGTAAGGCGTATTGGACGAAGCTTATACTTTAAACTCTGCGGAAGAAAATCATCGAGAAAGTATATATTAAAAATATATAAAATTCCAAGCTTATACTTCTATAAGTAGTGAACTCTTGTCATTCATTTCTTCACACCTCCCTTTCTTCAAACCATCAAAACCTCTCCAGCTCCAAAACTTTTGCCTTCAACATGTCTTCATCCCAAGGTGACAAGAAAAGTTCTGACGTTGAGATGGGCGAGGCCACCTCTCCGGCTCCGATTCCGACTTCTCCGATTGAAGCGCCGGCTTGCGTTGCTGACCATCTCTCCTTTCGAGAGAGACTAGTTCGTCGTCAAGCCGAGAAGGAGCTGGTTCGAGCTGGCACCGAGTTCCCATCCTCTTCTGCACTGGCCATTGCTCCGGGTCACGGGTCTGAGGTCGTGGTTCCGTAAGATGCAGGAACTCTTGCAGGCTCGTGCATTCCGGATGCTTCGGCTCTACCTGCCGGATTGTCCACGACTCCGATTCTTGTCGAGGATAAGGAGAGGGCTCCTGACTCTATGCCTCCTCCTTCGGCCAGGAAAGAGATTGTTCTAGCGTTGCGTGCTCCTAGTGCTGTTCCGATTGCTCAGCCTAAGAGCCGGAAGAGGAAGTTTACCAAGGGCGGTGACGGGGAATCTTCGCAGCAAGGAGGCTCGAGCATAGCGTCGGGGCTTCGCGGAAAGGTTTGTCGCTCACTTGATCTCTCGATTGTTATATATATATATATATTTTTTTTTAAATCCTTAACTTTTTTCTCGTTTCGCAGTTCATGTCATTGATCGATGGGATGATCAGCGAGTGCGGTTCTAAGACCAGTCGTCTTGCCGAGGAATTGTCGGAGCTGAAGGGTAGATGGTCTGAGACCGAGGCCATGCTGACGGCTGTCAAGGATTCTCACTCCGCGAAAGTGTCGAAACTGAAGGTCGCGATAGAGGAGCTCGAGAGGGACCTTGGGAGGACGGCGAGTTCACTGCTTAAGGAGAAGAAGGCCAGGAAGGCCAAATCTTCAAAGGTGCGTCGGCCTCAGCGTCAGATCGAGGGCGATGCAGGATCAGCGAGCCGCGGGATCCGAGAGGCCACAGACGCTCTTCGCTCTGAGTTTTAGGCTCGGTTGGCAAAGATCTCTGCCTTTCTGGGCTCCCTCGAGTGCATCCGGAGCAGGGATTTAGCCTTGGCGACGATTGAGGGCGGGATGGCCATGGTTCTGTCGTTCTAGAGTGAGGCTCCCCCGACCTTGGAGGCCAAAGAGGCCTGACTGTCCAGCTGCAAGGGAGATTTGGCAGCCGTGGATGGAGATTTCGATCTCGTCCTAGCTGACCTGAAATCCGCGTGCTTCCTTCCGACGTGTTCAGAAGACCCTGAGGGGAAAGATCCAGTGGTCGGAGAAAACGGAGGTGACGCGGCTCCAGGCTTGGACGAAGCGACGGGTGAAGAGGGGGCGTGAGTTCTGAGGATGACTTTGGTTAGATCTCTTGCGAGAGATTTTTTTATGTTGGATGTTTCGGCCTTAAATGGCCTTATTTCATGTTTCGGGACTGGCCGTATGTGGCTTTGAATCCCTGCCGCTATGCGGCTTTCTTTTTATGACAAGATGATCGAGTTGCATTTTTCATGAGTTTATGTATGGTGTGGAAGGAGGGTGATGAGTTGTCGTCTCATACCCTTCTTTGATTTAAAATGTTTTGTTCGAGATCCGTTTCGAGAGTTTTTCCGCGAGATATAGACTTTGCGGGATATCTGGAGATGTTGAATATAAATGTAGAGGCATGGTTATGGGCTCTCGTATCTTTTTGATATCATGTCTTGAGATGTTAGAGACCAGTGCGCTGGGTTTAGTGCAAGACCTAGGTTTACTTTCAATTTTAAGATTTATGCGGTGACTAGCCGGCTATCGATTTATCTGTCGCGATTTTAACCTGATTCGTACCGATTTAAAGTCCGCGATAGGTTCATGGCTTACATGACTTGTTTGATACGAATCGAGCATATCTCCGGAGATAATTTTTAAGCCAACCGGAAGTGCTGGACCAAAATTTTGGGTTTCTTTTATAGCGCTATTATCCTTGTGTCCGATGTACGAGAGTCATCTTCATGAGATGGCTATGTCTGTTTAGGACATTCGAGAGTTCGATGTGATCAGCACCGGACTTGGCGGCAGATGCCGCCGTTTTGAGTTTTTGCGCAAAGTATGTGTTAACATGTTCATTGTTTTTTTTTGTGATGAGGTTCCATTTTTGTCGTTCGGAAGAAATAACTCTCGAGGCATCTCTTGCGACGTCTCGCGATGCCAAAGGTTGCTTCTCCCTAACGGCTGATTTATTTCCGAAGATCAAAAATGATTTGCGGATAAAAAATAATTTGCTTGGTTAAGATATATCGGAAACATCGAGGGGGTAGTCAGATGTTTTCAAATTTGAGAGTATACGAGTATACATATCCACTCTCCCCCTTTTTAATGAGGGGGGACAGCTGAATTTGTCTTTTGACAAACGGCCTACGTACTCTTTATGGAGATCAAGTCGTCCCGTAGTTCGGTGATTGCGAGTTGGTTTGTTTAGTGATAGAATTTTTGGAGATGCATCGCGTTCCAGGTTCTAAAAATTTTTACGCCTTGCATGTTGGCTATTTCGTAGGAACCTGGCCGGACGACTTTTTCGATTTTATAGGGTCCTTCCCAGTTTGCTCCAAGTTTTCTCGCGTTTCGTTCAGCGGTGTTTTGGAAGACTTTGCGAAGGACCAGATCTCCTTGATTAAATCTGCGATTACGTACGTTGGAATTATAGTACCTTGCGGCTGCGTGTTGGTAATTTTGGATTCGGATGAGCGCTCGATCTCGGCGCTCGTTAATGAGATCGAGATCATCCAAGAGCATGGCGTCGTTGAGCTCCTCTCGTTTGGGACGTAACCTTCTTCGAACACTGGGAAACTCTACTTCTGCAGGAATCATGCATTTCGTTCCGTACACCAGAGCGAAAGGTGTTTCTCCCGTTGCTCGCCTTGGGGTGGTACGATGGGACCAGAGGACTCCCTCGAGTTCATTGGCCCACCTGTCTTTTTTGGCCTCTAAGCGTTTCTTCAGTCTGTCGAGAATGGTCTTATTGATCGTTTCAGCTTGTCCGTTGCACTGTGGATACCTGGGCGTTGACTTGTTGAGTCGTATCTTCCATTTTTCGCAAAATGTCTCAAACCGGGTGGAGATAAACTGTGACCCGTTATCTGTTACGATCTCGTAAGGAACTCCATGCCTACAGATGATGTTTTTCTATACGAAATTTTCGACTTGGACATCTTTTATACTTGCGTACGAATCTGCCTCTACCCATTTTGAGAAGAAATCGGTGAGGACTACAAGAAAACGCTTTTGCTTTGAATTATGAAGAGGTCCGACGATATCCATGGCCCAGCGCATAAAGGGATAGGGCGATGTGATGGAGGAAAGAACTTCGGCTGGTTGTCGGATGGCTGGAGCATGCCTTTGGCATTTTTTGCATTTTCGCGTGAACTTTTCGCAATCTCCGATCATCGTTGGCCAGTAGTATCCATGGCGTTTGATTTTCACTGCCAGCGATCTTCCACTGGAATGGTTGCCGCATGAACCAGAATGTACTTCCTTCATTACTTTTCTCGCTTTTTCCCCTTCCAGACACGTCATAAGTGGTCCGGAGAATCTCCATTTGTAAATTTCGCCGTCCACTGTTACGTAGCGAACGGCCTGTGTTCGGACTTTGCGGACTGCCCATTTCTCGGTGGGCAGTTGCCCGTCGATAATGTAGTCTCGAAATCTCTGCAGCCATGGGGTATCGCAGCCGTAATTAGATTGCTCCGATTGCGGTTGTATCGTAACTTCTTCTTCCTCGTCATCTTGACCTTCTATGAGGTTGACGACGATTGGTGGTCAGATGCTCGGATGTTCGATGAACTCGACCGGAATTACTCTTTTAAGTCCCGGTCAGAACTTGATGCTAGGGCCGCGAGGGCATCTGCCTGGATGTTTTAGGAACGGGGGATTCGCGTAAGAGCAAACCAGTCAAACTCTTGAGCTAGATTTTGGACAAATTTGAAGTACGCGTCCATCCGTTCGTGTTTGGCTTCATACTCTCCGCTGAATTGACTGGCCACTAGCTGGGAGTCGCAGTAAGCGTGGATGTTGCGTATGTTCAAGCCGTGAGCCAAACGCAGCCCTGCGATGAGTGCTTCATATTCGGCCTCGTTGTTTGAGGCGTGGAATTCCAGCCTGAATGATTGCTTCAAGATCTCGCTCGTCGGAGATGTGAGGCGAATTCCGATACCTGATCCTTGCTTGGATGAGGATCCGTCGATGTGGAGGAGCCAGGTGGAATTTGGTTCCTCATTGGTTTTGGTCCCCGTTGGTAGTTCAACCAAGAAGTCTACGAGCACTTGTGATTTTGCGCTTGTCCTTGGTCGGTACTCGATATCGTACTCGCTTAATTCGACTGCCCACTTGGCCAGTCGGCCCGACTGACTCGGGCTATGCAGAATCGTCCGTAGGGGAAAGGTCGTGAGGATGATGATCGTGTGAGATTGGAAATATGTTCTTAGTTTTTGGGCCGATGTTACGACCGCGCATACTAATTTTTCCATTAGCGGGTACCTGGATTCGGCATCTAGCAAGGTTTTGCTTATATAGAAAATAGGTTTCTTTCGCCGCGTTCTTCCCTGATCAGGACGCCGCTCACAGCTGTTGCTGATACAGCGATGTACAAGAACAAAGGTTCGCCCTCCACGAGTTTCGCGAGGACTGGAGGAGAAGCTAAAATACCGCTTCAGCTGCTGGAAAGCGTTTTCGCATTCTTTCGACCATTCGAATTTTTTATTTCCCCGTAGGACATCGTAGAAAGGTAAGCACTTGTCCGTTGATCGTGAAATAAAATGGTTAAGTGCCGCGACCCTACCGGTCAGCCTTTGGGCTTCCCGCTTATTCTTTGGTGAAGCCATCTCGATCAATGCGTTGATCTGTCTTGGATTAGCTTTGATGCCGTGGTATGTGACTAGGTAGACGAGGAATTCCCCTGATGCCACGGCAAATCTGCATTTTGTCGGGTTGAGCTTCATGTTATGGGAATTTAACTGCCCGAAACATTCCTCGAGATGTGACACGTGATCCTTTGCTTGGAGGGATTTGACGAGCATGTCATCGATATACACCTCCATCGTTTTACTGAGTTGTTTGGAAAACATAAGGTTCACGAGTCGTTGGTAAGTTGCGCCAGCGTTTTTGAGGCCGAAGGGCATTACTCTGTAGCAATAGGTTCCGCGATCGGTAATGAACGCAGTCTTCTCGCGATCGTCAGGGTTCATCATAATTTGATTATAACCTGAAAAGGCGTCCATGAAAGACATAAGGTCGTTGCCCGCTGTTGCTTCTACCAATCGATTGATATGAGGTAGAGGGAAACTATCCTTTGGACAGGCCTTGTTTAGGTCGGTAAAATCCACGCAAACTCGCCATTTCCCGTTTTACTTTTTGACTACTGCAGGGTTGGAGAGCCAGTCTGGATACCTCACTTCCGTTATCGACTCGACTTGAAGCAATTTTTCGACCTCGTCGTTTACCGCAGAAGCACGTTTGGGTCCTAGCTTCCGCCTTTTTTGTTTGACGGGTTTGAAAGTCGGGCCGATATTCAATTCGTGACACACTATGTTAATGTCGATCCCTGGCATATCTTCCGCAGCCCATGCGAAAGTATTGAGTTTCTTTTTTAGACAGGTTACGAATTCTGTCTTCAAAGGCTCGCGAAGATCGGCTCCGATCTCGATGCAGCGTTCCGGGAATGCTTCGTCGAGACAGACTGTCACCACATGTTCGCAAGTCGGCTCGCGTATTTCCTCTAGGGCTGCGATGTTACGAGACTGCCAGAAGAGTTCCGCCGAATCTTGATTTCACGGATCCTTGTTGGAGATCTTTTTCTCCGATTTTCTAGGAGTGGTCTCGAGGTCTGGTCTTTTTCGTTTTTGTTCTGCGGCGAAACACACCTGTGACACTCTTGTATTTCCCCATATTACCTCGACTCCGTTAGGGGTTGGGAACTTGAGGCAAAGATGGTATATTGATGAGATGGAACGCATGGCGTTCAACCATGGCGTTCCCATGATAACGTTGTATGATGCGGGACAGTCAACGACTAGAAACTCTGTGACCCTTGTCACGGTTCCGGCTTTGACTGCGAGATTAATCGATCCGCAGGCCATGGTTGTTTCTCCCGAAAGTCCCAGCAGTGGGCTAGGGTATTTCGCGACTTCGGATTGATCGATCCCCATTTTTTCGAGAGTATCCTTGAAGATGATATCGGCCGATAACAAGGAGATTGTTTTGAGGTTTAGCTCGATCGACCGTTGCTCCCCCCTTGAACGAGATGACGCTCGCGCACGTCGAGTCTTGCATATCGTTACTGATCATTGAGTGGCTTTTGCGGGTTAGATTGATCCGTACCCCCCCCCCTCCTTCTAGCGCCAAACTGTGGGAACCGAAATTCGCACTGTCGATTTCCGTTTAAATTAGGAAACTAGGAAAACCCTAATTTCTCAGAGGTCCCGGAGATCTGTTAATACCATACGCCAAGCAATCAGAACACGAAATAAAAGACGAGCAAAATAAGAAATCGAAAAGAGAGCAAGATATTTCTTATTCCGAATCTGTGTTTGAGCGTTTACAACAAAGTAAGTGTCTGGGCTACGAGAGCTGTCGGCGAGATTCCTAGTTCTAAAAACCCTAAGACGGCAAAAACCTAATTGAGTCGCAGCTCGAATAACAAAAACGGGAAATTGCCTAAAATCGGTCTAAGTGCTAAGTTTGCTCTGAAAAAGTCCTCCCTCCATGCCTCTAGCCTAAGACTCCTTATATACTTGCTCTTAGGTCGGTTTACGCTTTTCCTCTTCTGCCCTTAAGCCGTCATAGCATAAAATGGAGATATTCCATTTTTTCCGATCTTCGTAGTTATCTTCAAATTTTTTACTTATCCGCGGAAACTTGACATTTATCTTTCCTTGCAAACCAAGTGTAAACCATCATGCGGCTTACGGGCTGTTGGTTAAGAAATCGTAAGTTGGGCCTCGAGTCATGTCTTAGGTCCCTTCGGGCCGTCTTCTGACTCGAAGCATTTATTACGGCTTCTTTCGATAAAGAACGAATTTTCCGCAGTTTTTACCTTAAAGTTTGATCGATGACTTAGAATGGCGGAAAACATGAAATGGGTTCGCTATGGTCTTCGGGAGATAGCATCGAAGGGTAGACGAGAATGCATGGACTAGCGTCGTATCGACGTTTCGAAAGAGCTTGGTCGCTACGTAGCGACCGAGCGGAACAGGCGCTTGGTCGCTATGTAGTGACCGAGTTTTGCTCGAGCTCGGTCGCTACAGAGCGACCAAGCGGGACAGACGTTCGGTGGCTGCGTAGCGACCAAGCGGGACAGACGTTCGGTGGCTGCGTAGCGACCTTTTTTGAGCTCTTGTCCGATGTCTCGTGTTTCCTCCGCAAAGCTTTTCGTAAGAAAGAATCTATTTCGAAAAAGTATTTGTCGAAGAAAGTTCTCATTTTCTTCTTCGGACGTTTTGAATGTTAACTTCTTCGTAACCGTTTTTGACCCCAACAATTGTTATGTTTTCCACTTTCCTCTACATACTTTTCAATACTTGGTACCAACTTCTTGCTCGACCTTTCCAGTGGATCCGTGTTTCTTTTCTTTATTCCCCTTCTCCATCACATTATTCTCGTTTTTCATTTTTTTTTGAAGACTGATATGGTGATGTGACGAAGAAGGAGATAATACATGATCGTTCTGAGTGCCATTGGTGGTTATGATTTCGCAACCATTCTGGTTCTCCACCCCTGCTCTTGCGCAGTTCATTGGTTATGGAGCGGTTGCTCCCTTAATCTGCTTGTTCTCCTTTTTGACTTAATTTCTGCAGCAGTAAAGAGTAAGAGGCTGCGTTGATCCTTTCCTTTCCGACCTTTTTGCACATATCTGCACATATGACACTGAAAAACAAATGCATGAAGGTGGAATAAAGGTTAAGGTGCAGGGTGTGAACTAGCTAAAGATGAGCTAGCCACTAAGGATCAGCAAGATGGATAAAAAAGATAAGAATTCCTGAGTGTGTTCTCGTTTCCTTGATCTAATGTCCATAACAAGAAGAATTTCAGTCAAGATTAGGTTCAAGTTAAGTGGAGTTAAGTCTACCCAGTGTAACCTGATTGGCTGAGAACTTCTGGAGAATCAAGTGAGATATGTCAGGGTGTTCTAGGTCCACATGTGTGTCTTTCGCTACTGCTAAGGTCACTGAATAAGATAACTAAAGCACGAGGTGGTCAGTGATCAACACGGAATAAGGTCTTAATTTCCACAAAGTTTTGACTGACTCAATCATAAAAACTGACTTAAAAGAAAAACAAAAGAAAGAAACGAGTTAGTAAACGACGAAAACCCTCCCCCAGACTTACTTCACACCATCCTTGGTGTGAAAATAAAGCAGAAAGAAGGTGAAACAAGAATATACATGTTTTTTGGTTGAGATACTTACTTGAGTGGAGCAGGAGCTCCATGAAAATTATGGGTGTTCTATTGTCAGATGGTCTCCTGGAACAGCCGCTCTTTTCAGAGGGCAGGTTGTTCCATTGCTGCAACCCATAATTTTTGAAGTATCTTGGGTTTTTCTTCTTTTAGACCTGAAACTCAATAAACTAAAACGAAAAATAAGTAAACAAAAATAAAACCAAGTTATATTTACACTTACGAGTGGGTTGCCTCCCACCAAGCGCTTGGTTTAAGTCTCTAGCTTGACTTGGTGACTGGGATCAGTCGGGTTGAGCAGGAGGGCCTGTTCCAAAACAAGCTCCACAATCAGAAATGTTCAGCTTCAAAACCCTGCTCAACAACCCTTTCACAGCAGCTTCCTCTTTCTCCTTCAGCTCATGTGTGAGAATGGCTCTGACTTTAAAGAATGGTTTGGAGGTACCCTTGCACTTTACCTCATACTCAATGGAGTTCTCATCACACTTGAGAGGTATCAAAGTCATTGTAGGATCTCCCTTGACCCTTTTCTTCTGGACTTTCTGTTTCACCCTTGAATTCCCTCTGAATTTAGTAGGATCAGTGCATGGATCTTCATCAGAGAACAGCCTGTTCTCACCCTTATCACTATGCTCCTTCTCTGGAACAACGTTCCGCTTTTCTACATCAAACACTGAGATGCAAGAGGCGTGTGATGAGGAAGATCTGGTGGGTACAGCCTTGTAGAAAACTTTCTTGTTGATGTTGGAGAAGCAGACTCTCTTGTTGGGCATATCGATGGTTGCTCCAACAGTAGCCATGAATGTCCTTCCAAATATCAAAAGCATCTCATGATCCTTGTTCATCTCAACAACTTGAAACTCAGCAAGAACAACACATTCCCCTACTTGAACATGAAGGCTGCGGATGGTTCCATATGGGACTGCTCTGGAAGAGTTTGCAAAGGTCATGGTCAGCTGAGAACGCTCAACATCAGCAACACCCAAATCGTTTACAATAGCCTTTGAGACGACATTCACACAAGAACCAGAATCACAAAGAGCGTCCTTGAAGGTTGTTCATGCGATGGAACATGGGAAAACAAACTTTCCAGGATCATCAACCTTAGGCAATAGATTCAATGCTGGCGTAGACATTGCTTTGGTATAGAGGACCTTGATCTCCTCTTGAGTCTCTACAGTTTTTAAAGAACTTGAGCAATGGACGAATCTGCAGAGCATCTTCGAATGCAAGTTCTTTAGGAAGCCTTCTCACCATCTTGTTAAAACCTATCAGCTGCTCTTCACTAATGGGATCCATCAGATGTCTAGGTGGAATTGGATAGGGAACCTTGGGAACATAGACTCGAGATGGTGGAGTCTCAGCAGATTCATCGGGAGCAGTTACTGCAGACTGCTTTGTGTTCTCTTATGCGCCTAGAACAGTCTCAGCGAATGGCTGCTCTATTACATTACAGTGCTAAGTCCTAGGATTTTTATCAGTTTTTCCAAGGAGCGTCTCTTGTTGCCTCTTAACACTCTCAACTGTTTGAGCAAGCTGAACATCGATCTTTCTTATGTGGATTGCAAGAGTGTCATACTTGTTATTCAGCTCAGTAAACATGTTGCCCATCCTGGTGTCCATTTCTGTATTTACCTGATTCAACGCCTTGGCCTGAACCTGGTGATCCTGCAACAACTGTTGCATCATCATACTCAGACCCTTCAGCTCATCTGATTGACTGTTCCCGGTAGCTGGAACAACTTGCTGATTGCTCTACGGTTATCGCTGGTTCTGGTTCTGAATCTGCCCGGCCGTAGCTTGCTCCATGTTGAAGACGTGCCCTTGGTTGTATTTCAGTAGCTGATCAACCTTGGCAGTCAGCTCATCTATTTTCTGGGTGTCAGAACTGTTCCCTTTTTTGGAGCAATCACTCTTCTCTTTCTTATTAGTTGAGCTAGCAGCCATGTTCTCAATCAGCTTAAACGCTCCATCAGTGGTTTATTGAAAGAAAAGCAGCCGTTCCTTCGCTGCTTGCTTTGCTTCAAGCTCCGGAGAACTGCTTCGATTTCGACGGATGGATAGTAGTACCTGAAAAGGAAAAACTGAGTCATGAAGTCTCCATTGCTCGCAGAGTTTAGAGCATCTTCGTATTTCCAGTCCACTCTGTCATAGAAAATGTCCAGGAGGTAATCATCATCAAATCCATGGTGAGGACATTCTCTGCTATAGTCATTGAAGCGCTCCCATGCGTCGAAGAAAGGGTCATCAGTGAGCTGTCTGAAAGAGGTGATATTGTTCCTCAATGCAGCTGTTCTCGCCTTAGAGTAGAAATGGCTGAGGAACGCTGATCGGACATGTTCCCATGAAGTGAGAGAGCCAGTTGGAAGAGAGTTCAACCACCGTGCAGCTTTTCCATCAAGAGAGAATGGGAATTACATGCACATGATGTAGTCTGGTGGAACACCATTTACGCGAGTGAAACTGCAGACTTCTTCGAAGCTCTCAATATGCTCCACTGGAATTTCTGTAGAGAGACCAGAGAACACCTTTCTTTGTACTAGACCGATCAAAGCAGGCTTGATCTCGAGGTCCTGCCTGGTGCAGGGTAGAGGAACAATGGCAAAGCGCGTAGTAGGGATGTTACGCGGAAGGTTTCTCTCCCCGATCGAAACAGTCTGCGCCTGTTGTTCCTACCGCACGAAAGCAGCCCGTTCAGCAGCATCCTGCTGAGCTTGGATGGTCTGCTGCATTTGAATCATCTGCTGTTGCATCAGTTGCATTGCTGCAGCGAGATCATCTTGATGGCCTTGACCACCCATGTTGGTGTTGTTAGGCCTTTGCTGTTATATGTTCTCTCTTTCTAACCTTGTTAGCTCCTGATTGGTAAATGTAACTAACTCTCCTTGTGCGTTTCTCCGAGTATGTCTACTGGTCATGCACCTGGAACATTAGCTGCAACAAAAAGGATAAGGCCAGTTAGAGGTCTTAGACTAAATATGTAACCGAAAAATAAAGGTAATGAGCTAGTCCCCGGCAACGGCGCCAAAACTTGATACACTAAAACTGTTTCATTTATACTGCAAGAAAACAGTGTTGTTTGTAATATTTGAGATTCAATTCCAGAAGACCAGTTTACACTTTATTCTTATGAGTTATTAATTTAGCTAAAACAATGATGGGGGTTTGATTTGTGGGTAATGTGCAAAACAAGTAAATAATGTAAATGTGAATTCAACTTAAAATAAGCCAGCCTAGGGATACTTCATCAGGTGCTACGTAGCGACCGAGCGAGAGTTCTGTTCGGTCGCTACGAAGCGACCGGGCTCTTCCAAAACATCTATACAACACTAGTCTATGCATTCTCGTCTACCCTTCGATGCTATCTCCCGAAGACCGTAGTAAACCCATTTCATGTTTTCCACCATTCTAAGTAATCAATCAAACTTTGCGGTAAAAACCGCGGAAAGTTCGTTCTTTATCGAAAGAAGCCGTAATAAACGCTTCGAGTCAGAAGATGGCCCAAAGGGACCTAAGACATGACTCGAGGCCCAAGTTGCGGTTTCTTAACCAACATCCTGTAAGCCGGATGATGGTTTACGCTTGGTTCGCAAGGAAAGATAAATGTCAAGTTTCCGTGGATAAATACGAAATTTTGAAGATAATTACGAAGATCGGAAAAAATGGAATATCTCCATTTTTATGCTATGACGGCTTAAGGGCAAAAGAGGAAAAGCGTAAACCGACCTAGGAGCGAGTATATAAGGAGTCCTAGGCGAGAGGCATGGGGAGAGGACTTTTTCAGAGCAAACATAGCACTTAGAGCGATTTTAGGCAATTTTCCGTTTTTGTTATTCGAGCTGCGACTCAATTAGGTTTTTGCCGTCTTAGGGTTTTTAGAACTAGGAATCTCGCCGACAGCTCTCGTAGGCCAGGCACTTACCTTGTTGTAAACGTTCAAACGCGGATTCGGAATAAGAACTCTCTTGCTCTCTTTTCGATTTCTTATTTTTTTCGTCTTTTATTTCGTGTTCTGATTGCTTGGCGTGTGGTATTAACAGATCTCCGGGACCTCAGGGAAATTAGGATTTTTCTAGTTTCCTAATTTAAACGGAAATCGACAGTGTGAATTTTGGTTCCCACAATTTGGCGCTAGGAGGGTGGGTACAGATCAATCTAACTCTCAACCACATCACGCTCAACCAGACATGTCAACTGACGACACGGATAACGTGCAAACTCCTCTTAACGGAGGCAGTGGCACCGATCTCCACACTCCAGCAGCGGACGTATCCGCGGCCAACGCACCAGCCAACGCCGCGGCGCTCGATGAGTTTAAAAAGATATTCGCCACCTATGAAAAAAGGTCGGAAGAACAGGACAGACTCGTGAGCACCTTGACCAAACAAGTTGAAACCTTAACGGCAAGGACCAGAGCAATCCGTTCCCGCAGAACCACTAAAGTCCACGGGAAAAGACTCGACTTTGCTACCCCACTCGACAGGCCTAGAACCGTGCGGGAACGACCTTCGGGTCAAAACCCTATCGAAAAAACTCCCGTCGAAAAGAGGAACCCCGAAAGTCCTCCGCCTCCCGCGAAGGATTCGGAGGATAACGAAGTCAAACACGTTGACCTGGATCCTAGCGACGTCTCCAACGATACTGATGAGGACGTCGACAGACATCCAAGAAGGACCAGAAGCCGATCTGCTCGGAAAAGCTCTCCGTTCGACAAACCGATGACGGAAGAGGAGGAAATCCTCTATTGGAACGAACAAGAAGAGCTGGCTGAAAAGCAAACCGAGCTCACTCGCAGTAAACGCCGACAGGCTCGAAAATCTGCTGACGAGACGTCGGATATCCGCGATCTTCAGGACTACATCACCAAGACTGCAGCAGAAGTAAGAGCCGTGAAATCCCAAATCCATCATGCTACCAGCGCTGCCCCCGAGATCGACAGGCTGCTGGAAGGGGCTCGGAAGACCCCCTTCACCACTCGCATCTCAGATATGAGGGTATCCGATCCGGGGAAAATCAAAGTACCAAAGTATGATGGTACGACCGATCCGAAGGCGCACCTTAAGGCTTTCCACATCACGATGGGAAGAGCGAGACTGAAGGACGGCAAAAAAGATACCGGATACTGCCGCCTGTTCGTCGAGAATTTGGAAGGAGCAGCCCTCGAATGGTTCGCACGCCTTAAGCAAAACTCTATCGGGAGTTTCTGACAGCTCGCATCAGAATTTCTCAAACAATACTCTATGTTCATAGATAGAGAAACTTCTGATGTCGATCTCTGGAGTCTGTCCCAGAGGGAAGACGAACCCCTCCACGAGTTCATCAGCCGATTCAAGTTGGTAATGTCCAGGGTCAGCGGGATAAGCGACAAGGTGGCCATTAACGCGCTCAGAAAGACGCTCTGGTACAAGTCGAAATTCAGAAAATGGATAACCCTCGACAAACCGCGGACGATCCAGGACGCCCTCCATAAAGTGACGGACTACATAATAATCGAAGAGGAAACGAAAGTCTTATCGCAAAAACATAAGTCGACGAGACCATCCTCAAAAGACGTGGATTCGAAAACATAGAAGAAGAACTCTCGCAACGACAAGTATGTCCATCACGAGGGGGAAGATCTCTAAGGAGCGCACAATTACGCGATCAGTTCGGACCAAGGCCGAACCATGGGTAATACATGGACTCGCAATCAAGGATATGACGAAAACACCTTCTGCGAGTTCCACCAGTCCCGGGGACACTTCACGACTAACTGCAAAGTCTTGGGAGCAAGGCTGGCCGCGAAGATACTAGCTGGAGAGCTCTCGGAAGTGACCAGCGTGAAAGATCTTATCCTCGAGACCGATCGCCCCCCGAAGACGGACAGAAATCCACCCGCGGAGAATTCCCCTCAAAGAAACCAATCCGGGGATAAATGCGGAAGAAGGCCGGACGACAAGGAAAACGATAACAATCGTCGCAAAAGTCAACATGATCATCGGAGGATCGCAATACTGCAGCGACACGGTTTCGGCCATCAAGGCTTACCAGCGGAAGGCAGAGTCGAGTGCAAAGTGGCCTACATGGTCTCCTCCCTAGACGGTCAAAATTGCTCAATCACCTTCACAAAGGAGGAAGCTGGCGGGATCGATCAACCTCACTGCGATCCGCTCGTCATAGATCTTGTCATACGAGATCTGGAAGTCGGAAGAGTACTCATTGACACGGGAAGCACGGTCAATGTTATTTTCTGCGACACTCTCAATCGGATGAGCATCGAACTCGGAGAAGTAACTCCAACGCCGAAACCGCTCACGGGCTTTTCAGACGAAGTGTCGATGACCCTCAGGTCAATCCAGCTGCCATTCACGGCCAAGGAGATCACGAAAATCATCGAGTTTGCGGTGGTCGATCATCCTGCCATCTCAAACGTGATCATGGGAACCCCATGGCTCAACGCCATGCAAGCCGTCCCGTCGACATACCACCTGGGTGTCAAATTCCTGACCCCAAGCGGAGTCGCAGCTATCTGGGGATAACAGAAACAGTCACGGCTATGCTTCTTCGCAGAGCACAAGTTATAGCAAATTGCAACTTCCGCCACGGCAAATCGCAAGCGCACAAAGACAGATCAATCTTCCGCCGAAAACACTTCAAAGAAAGACGATTCAACATCGTCTACTGACTTGAACGCTTCAAACGTCGAAACTCAACACGACTCCGAAGCCAACACCACAGAACGCCCGGATAAAAGCGCTGACCCAGCCACACTCACCACGATCAAGGCGGTCAGCACGGCGACAACCGTCGAGTAAGAATACTCGCGGCATAAAACAGAACAACGAGATGGCTTGATCCTCGAAAGGGGTACGTAGGCAGCTCGTTGAAAGACGAGTTCAGCTATCCCCCTCTCTAAAAAGGGGGGGGAGAAGTTGGTGCGTATACTCGTATATTGTAATCGATTTTTTTAGAGATTTCAAAATTTTTTACTACAATATGCGTTGCTCCTTTTTTACTAAAACGCTTACGCTTCAATTAAACGCAAAAGTCTCAGGACACACCTAGAAAATCTACAAACGTTAAGACTCTTGTCAGCGGCCTTATCCGACCCAAAATCGCAAAATAATCATTCTTCAGCACCTAAGATATATGTATAGTCTTCGAAACAACTGCGAGACGTAGCCAAGTTAAAATTCGAGATGATACGAACAAATTGTCCGACCGCGACCACAAAAACCTTACACCCGTTCATCGATTGGCCTCGACGAACACACCAGCCGTCTTAAACAAACGCAACTTGATCACTCTTTTGATCTTCAAACATCCAACACAACGATGTAAGTGCGCTACAAAAAAATCTGAAATTTTGGTCTAGCACTTCCAGTTGGTTTAAAAATTATCTCTGGAAAGATGCTCGATTCATACCATACAAGTCATGTAAGCCGAGAACCTATCGCGGACTTTAAATCCGTAAGAATCAGGAAGAAATCGCAACAGAAAAATTGATAGCCGGCTTGTCACCGCACAAACATTAAACCGAAAGTAAACCTAGGTCTTGCCCTAAACCCATCGCATTGGTCTCAGACATCTCAAGACATGATATCTAAACGATACGAGATCCTAAATGATGTCTCTCCGTCCACATCTAAACGTTCCCGAAAGTCGTAAGAATAAGTAATTTTTACGAAAAGTCAGGAACGAATCGACAGATTGAACGTCTCAACGGAATTAAATATGAGACGACAACTCATATTTACTTCAAACCTACTCAAAAAAATTCGAAATAAAATACTCATCATATATATATAAAGCCGCATAAAGCGGTAGGGATTCGAAGCCCCCAACGGCCAGTCTCGGTAAACGATAAAACGGCCAAAACAGGCCCATACAATCTCTCGAAATAAAGGCCACACTCGGCCACAAACGCAAGACAAATAAACAAACTCCTCCCTCTGAATGATCACTCCACCTCTCAAGGTTCAAAGTAAAAGTCCTCGGACAACGAAGCTCCAAACGCATCCGCAGGACGATCTACTTCCTTGCAATCACCGGGAAATTCGGTCGCGATCTCTTCGGTATCAGGAGAAACCGGTATGGGATCCCAGAATCCTTGGATCCTCCCGTCGATCGGGGAAATGAGCGTCTCAGCGTGAAAATGTTCCTTCATGCCGCCCTCCATTAAACTCATCTCCTTCTCCAAAACATAGTCGTCCGCCTGCGTTTTCTAAAGACTCCCGACCGAACCGCGACACTCACGGAAATCGCCCACCAAGGTGAAAGCATTCTTGAGATTCCCATACTCAGTCTGGAAATGAGAGGCACGAGTCTTCATCACCTCGACGATCTCCCTCTTACCCTTCCTTTCCGCCTTACGAACAGCCCTCGCATGATCACGAGCTAGTTGTGCATCTCGCTCCAACATCTCGCCTTGCATGCGGACAAGATCCCTTTCCGCTTTCTCTGCTTTAAAGCGATAAACCATGGCTTCTCTATGGCTCGCCTCAATGGCCGAGCCAAGCAAGTTCAGGCCCTGCAAAATCGATTGACACATTATAAGCGGAAAAAGAAATACTTAAGACAATCGCTAAAAATTCTTGAAAACTAACCCCGTTGATGATGCGAGACCCTTCCGCGACAACTTTCGGCCTCCCCGATTCGTTCGTAGGCAGAGGAGCATCGAAGCCCGAGGGTAGACCAGCAAAGAAATCGTCGAAGTCCGGAATAGGGACCTCGCTCGTACCGCTTCCATCGTAAACAAGGTCTGGATCCCATCCTGGAAGCATAGAGTCATCCACCGAAAACTCTATGTCACCAAGGTCAATATCTTTCCCCTTCGAAGAGTTCAACCCCGTCGCAACCGTTGGAGCTGCGTCGGAATCCTGGTCATCGGGTTCGGAATCTCTTCCTGTTTCTGCGACCGAAGCAGGACCGGGATGCACAAACCTCAACGCCTTTCGAACTCTCTTCGGCGTAAAGGAAGTCCAGAAAAACGGACCGTTCCTGAGAAGATCCCTCACTGCGATAATATCCTCAGGGAACGGAGCAAGAGCATTGATGAAGGGACGATCGTTCGGCAACCTCTGGAACAATGGGATACAACTCTCTTCGACAGACGCAGCGTCTATACGAACGAAGAAGAAAAAACTTCTTCCACGAGTTGAAGTTGGAATTAAACCTTTTAACCACCGACATGAAGCTCCGAGGGCCAGCCTATACTTGTCCGTATCCTTGACGATCTGTAACCTCAAAAGCGCTTCAAAGTGGTCGACGGTAAGGGAGAGACCATGCTCGTACCTCAGGATCAAGATTCCAATGAGGTGCTGAATGGCAAGGGGATTCAGTTGGCTTATCGCCACCTCGAAACGATCCAACACACGGACGATAATTTCGGGAATTGGGAACCACAAGCGACAGCGCACTACGAACGCTTTGTAGCAAGTAAAGTAACCCTCCGGGGGACTTCTAGCGCGCTCTCCTTGACGAGGAACCTGGAATTCCACTGTATCCGGAATTCGGTAGAACGACCGCATGATCCCGAGAAACTCGTTAGTACTCCTGCTTGGAGCCCCTTTCTCGACTGAACGATAGGTCATGACCGGGAACGACTTCTCTTTGGGAGGTGTTATCGAACCATAACACACAACCCACCATGCCTCATTCTCGGCCGGGTCTACCGAATGAGGCATGAACTCTATCTTCGGCACAAGGAGCTCTTCATGAACGCTTGCGGACGAGGATCCTTTCTTCGAAGTCCTTTTCTTACTCGACATTTCTTATTTTTCTTTTGAGAATCAAGAAGAAAAGGATAGAAAGGAAGAAAGAATTTTTTTCAGTAAACTCTCTATGAGCAAGTGAAAAGATTATGAAGAAGTTACCTTCCTTCTTATAGGCATGAGAAATTACTATTCACTTGCGGATTTTCGGACACAAAATTCGCCCAAATACACCAATCTCGTCCGAACTCGCCATCCCGCGCGTTAGAATCTCACTAGAAATCCACGATTCTAACGGGCGGGGGGGGGGGGGGGGTAACTGTTGGGGTCGAAAACGGTTACGACGAAGTTAACGTCCAAATCTCCGCAAAATACAAGTATGTCTTTCCGCAACAAATCGTGCTCGGCCAAGAGAACGTCACAACGTATGTTCTCAAGATAAAGCTTCATTCGAATTCTATTTGGATCAAACATAAGCCGTTGGAAACGTACCCAAACCGGCTATGGATGAGTTCGAGTACGACGATCGGAACACGGACAAACCAATCTCGGTCATTACGTAACTACTGCACATGCACGCTATCCGGTCACTACGCAGCGACCAAACTCGAGCCATACTCGGTCGCTACGTAGCCACCGAGAGTCCGTCCCGCTCGGTCGCTATGTAGCGACCGAGCTCGAGCCAAGCTCGGTCGCTACATAGCGACCGTGCGAGCTTCTGTTCGGTCGCTACGTAGCGACCGAGCTCTTCCGAAACATCGATACGACACTAGTCCATGCATTCTCGTTTACCCTTTGATGCTATCTCCCGAAGACCGTAGCGAACCCATTTCATGTTTTCCGCTATTCTAAGTAATCAATCAAACTTTGCAGTAAAAACCGCGGAAAGTTTGTTCTTTATCGAAAGAAGCTGTAATAAACGCTTCGAGTCAGAAGACGGCCCAAAGGGACCTAAGACATTACTCGAGGCCCAACTTGCGGTTTCTTAACCAACAGCCCGTAAGCCGCATGACGGTTTACGCTTGGTTCGCAAGGAAAGATAAATGTCAAGTTTCCGTGGATAAATACGATATTTTGAAGATAATTACGAAGATCGGAAAAAATGGAATATCTCCATTTTTATGCTATGACGGCTTAAGGGCAGAAAATGAAAAGCGTAAACTGACATAGGAGCGAGTATATAAGGAGTCTTAGGCGAGAGGCATGGGGAGAGGACTTTTTCAGAGCAAACTTAGCACTTAGAGCGATTTTAGGCAATTTTCCGTTTTTGTTATTCGAGATGCGACTCAATTAGGTTTTTGCAGTCTTAGGGTTTTTAGAACTAGGAATCTCGCCGACAGCTCTCGTAGCCTAGGCACTTACCTTGTTGTAAACGCTCAAACGCAGATTCGGAATAAGAACTATCTTGCTCTCTTTTCGATTTCTTATTTTTCTCGTCTTTTATTTCGTGTTCTGATTGCTTGGCGTGTGGTATTAACAGATCTTCGGGACCTCTGGAAAATTAGGGTTTTCCTAGTTTCCTAATTTAAACGGAAATCGACAGTGCGAGTTTCGGTTCCCACATTTGTCATCTATGGTCTTTTCTGTCCCGATCCTCACTGGAACCAACTTCTCAGAATGGAAAGAAAAAGTTGAGTTCACATTAGGTGTTCTAGATTTGGACTTGGCACTTCGTGAAGAAGAGCCTACCCAACTGACTAATGATAGTACTGAGGAAGAAAAGGCTTTCCATAAAGCGTGGAAGAAAGATAACAGATTGAGCATCATGTTATTAAGGATGACAATAGCTAGCGACATAAAAACTACCCTTCGAGTTGTAGAGAAAGCTAAGGCTTATCTAGCAGCTATAGAAAAACGGTTTAAGACTGCAGACAAATCCCTTGCTGAGAAACTTGTGGCAGATCTTACAACCATGAAACATGATGGCACAAGGTCTATGCATGAACATTGCATTGTAATGACAAATCTTTCGGCTAAGCTAAAGGGTTTATGAATGAGTGTGGATGATTCATTTATTGTCCAGTTTATCCTACACTATTTACCTCCTAAGTAAGGACCATTCCAAATCAATTACAACGTCATTTTCAAAAAGTGGACGTCGATTGAATTGGCTAACAAACTGGTCCAAGAGGAATCAAGGCTTGGTCGTGAAGGTATTAAGGTTGCCCACTATGTCAAAGAAGCTGGACCTAAAGCTGGGAAAAGACATCAATCCAGTTATAAAAGAGCACCACCCAGGATGAATGATCTAATCAAGTCAATGAGAAGAAGGCAAGAAAAGATGACTGATGCAACTTTTGCAAAAAGTCTTGGACACTTTCAGAAATGTTGCCCTAAAAGAAAAGAAAGGTAATCCTATAGGTTCGCTAAGCTTTTTCGAATCTAACTTTGCTCATGTTTCTTCTGATACTTGGTGGATTGATAGCGGTGCTAATTGTACATGTAACTAATTCCTTGCAGGGATTCCTTACAACCAAGATCATAAATCCAAGTGAAAACTATATACTTATAGGGAATCGAGACAAAGCGCCAGTTGAAGCTATTGGCACTTATCGTCTCATTTTAGATAGTGGATTTTGTTTGGATTTATTTCAGACTCTTTATGTTCCATTTATTTTCCGCAATTTAGTTTCAGTAAGCAAACTTGATTTGGCTTGTTTTAAGTCTTCTCTAGGAGATGGTTGTTTCAATTTATTTTTGAACTCTAATAAAATTGGTTCTGGAATATTAGTTAATGGTCTTTACAAATTAAATTTGTCTGATCAAAATTTTGAAACACATCTCACCCTGCAAGATAAACGTAAAACTAAAGCATGTGCGAATGATTCATATTTCTTGTGGCATAAAAGACTAGGACACATTTCTAGTGAAAGAATCAAAAGATTGGTAAAAGATGGAGTCATCCCGAGTCTTAATCTTACAAATAGTAAAGAGTGTATAGATTTCATTAAGGGCAAGCAAACTAAACACACTAAAAGAGGAGCCACAAGAAGTACACAGCTTCTTGAAATCATACATACAGATATTTGTGGACCTTTTGACGTTCCAACATTCGGAGGTGAAAAGTATTTCATTACCTTCATTGATGAGTATTCACGTTATTGTTATCTCTATCTATTGCATGAAAAGTCTCAATCTATTGATGATGTACAAGTATTCATTACTGAAGTTGAGAGACAATCAGATAGAAAGGTGAAAATCATTAGGTCAGATAGAGGTGGTGAATTTTATGGCATATACGATGAAACAGGACAACATCCTGGACCATTTGCCAAACTCCTCCAGAAATTAGGAATCGTTGCTCAATACACAACGCCTGGTTCTCCATGGTAGAATGGTGTAGCTGAAAGGCGTAATCGTACTTATATGGGAATGGTTAGATCCATGATGAGTCATGCCAATTTACCTATATCCTTGTGGATGGATGCATTACAAACTGCAGTCTATATCTTGAACCGAGTTCCTAGCAAAGCAGTTCCAAAGACTCCTTTTGAACTGTAGAAAGGCTGGAAACCTAGTCTGTCACACCTTCAAGTTTGGGGACGTCCAGCTGAAGCAAGAATATACAATCCACAAGAAAAGAAATTAGATTTCAGAACGGTCAGTGGTTTCTTTATGGTTACATTGAGAAGTCTAAAGGATATATATTTTACTGTCCAACCCATACTACGAGAATAGTAGAAACCGGTAATTCCATATTTTATGAGAATGGTGAGATTAGTGGGAGTGATAAAGTTCAAGATGTGATCATTCAAGAAATTAGGGTAAATATCCCTTTACCCTTAGTTCCGAATGTTGGGAATCCTCCTGTTGTAGAACCGTTGCACAACGAGGAAAACCAGTTGAATGATCCACCACTCCATAATGAAAATATCTCCAATAATGAACATGAAGCACACGAGGAACCAACATTAAGAAGATCAACTCGTGAGAGAAGATCAGCTATTTCTGACGACTATGTGATTTATCAAATAGAATCTGGAGAATGGGATTTAAAAGATCTGGTTTCTTATTCACAAGCCTTGAAAGTTGTTAATTATGATCAATGGATCGAGGCCAGTAAATATGAAATAGACTCAATGGTTAAGAATGAAGTTTGGGATGTTGTTCCATTGCCTGAAGGACACAAAGCAATTGGATGCAAATGGATTTATAATTCCAAGCTCGATTGTCATGGCAATATTAAACAACGTAGATCCAGACTCTTAGCCAAAGGGTATAATCAGAAAGAAGGCATTGATTATGGTGAGACCTTTTCACCTGTGTCTAGGAAAGACTCTCTCAGAATTATAATGGCATATGTAGCTGAATATGATCTCGAGTTACATCAAATGGATGTGAAAACCATCTTTCTTAATGGAGACTTAGAAGAAGAAGTCTATATGTGTCAACCTGAAGGCTTCATAATCGAAGGTCAGGAAGACATGGTCTGCAAATTGAAGAAATCAATATATGGACTGAAACAATCTTTGAGGCAGTGGTACTTAAAGTTTGATGAAACCATTACGAAATTCGGTTTCAAAGAAAACATTGTGGATCCATGTATATACCTAAAGATCAGTGGGAGTAAGTGCATACTTTTTGTTCTGTATGTTGATGACATATTATTAGCCAGCAGTGATCTTGGTTTATTACATGAGACTAAGAGTTATCTCTCTGAGATCTTTGAAATGAAAGATATGAGTGAGGCATCCTATGTGATAGGAATTGAGATATTCCGTGACAGATCACTAGGAATTTTGGGATTGTCTCAGAAAGCATATATTGATAAAGTTCTTGAGAGATTCGGCATGATGATATGTTCTTGTTGCATTGATCCTCTGCATAAAGGTGACACGCTTAATCTTAAGCAATGTCCGCAGAATGAAATGGAACGTAATGAAATGCAAAAATACCCTTATGCATCTCTTGTGGGAAGTTTGATGTATGCACAGGTTTGTACCAGACCTGATATTATCCATGCAGTTGGCATGCTGGGTAGATTTCAGAGTAACCCAGGACTCACTCATTGGCAAGCTGCAAAGAAAGTTTTGAGATATTTAAAGGGCACAAGAAACTACATGTTGACATATCGAAAATCAACACATCCATAGATGGTTGGATTTTCGGACTCAGATTTTGGTGGATGCAAAGACTCTAGACACTGTACTCTTGGCTATGTGTATCTCCTTGGTGGAGGGGCCATCTCATGGAAAAGCCAGAAGTCAGAGTTGATATACACATCTACTATGGAAGCTGAGTATGTTGCATGTTATGAGGCTTCTATTCAAGGAACATGGTTGCAGAATTTTGTGTCAGAGTTTGGTACTTTGAGTTTTGTTGACAAGCCTCTCACTCTTTACTGTGACAATCAAGCTGCAATCTTGTTCGCTAAGCATGATAGGATATCTAAGGGGGCTAAGCATATGGACCTAACATATATCACTAAAGCAAGATGTCAAAAGAGAAAAGTTTGTCATTGAACATATAGGCACTGAACTTATGGTTGCAGACATATTTACAAAAGCTTTACCTCCAAAGACTTTCATGAAGCATGCTGAAAGTATGGGTCTTGAGGATAGTGCTTAATGTTGTTTGTTTACGATTAGCCTATGTATGACAATTATTTGAGCTCTTTTATGACTTTTACATCTTTAATATATTATGTTTCCAATGTGCACACACATTATTGTTCGTTGGATTTATGATAACAGAATGAGTCTTTCGTTAAAGATATTAAAGGGACCATTACGATACTCCTACTTATGTTTATGGTCTAACTATGAAGGTGGTCAATGCGGTAGTACATGAAAAGGATCATGTTGCAGAATGATGTGTGACCGCCATGACTCTCATTGATTACTAGATTAGTCAAGATACTTATGATGACCAAATGAAAAATAAAGCTATAGCATATTATACCGGCCTTATGATTCCATAAAGAAAATATTAGTGGATCTTACTAACGACCAAGTGGGAGACTGTAAGGAATATTTCCTTTCCCTATTATATGGTCTTATAGTTATCTGTTTTCTATTGGAATATTGTTATTCTTTAATATATTTGGTGACCAATGAAATTGGAAATAAAGGAGTAATTCCTAATTTATCTCTACCTTGATGGACGGTTGAGATTAATCTAAATAAAACTCTAAAGAGGAATTAGGTCCTCTCTCCACCTATAAATACATATCTTTAGATCATCATAAATATATCTTAAAAGCAACAACTAATGTTATCGGCGAGGCGAGAGAAACCTAAAAGTTCCTAAGAAGAGATTGAGCTGTTCATCTTCCATTCAGGATTCAATCCATTCAGGAAGATCTCTCCGTCACAACGAATCCAGGTAACTCTATAAACATTCATATGATTCTATTATGTGATTAACCTAGATGTTTAATGATCTTAGGGTTCATGTAAACTTAACTTACAAGCCAGGCCAGGATCTCTTCACCCAGACCCTTTCTCCCACCTTGGAGTCTGGAACCATGTGGGTAGTTGCCCATCTAACTTGTGAATCAGTTTTGAGCTTGTCTTGAATGACTTGTGAACGTGGTTAGTTGCTCATCTAATCGCTTAGGTTTATTGCTTTGACATGGTTTTCTTTTGCTTAGTTTCTGTGAATATCAATATTTTTAGAGGCGTATCACTGGTTTGAATATGATGAGAGTTTAAATACGAAGAGTGTTTGCTTATTTATGTTTTGGCCGGAGTGTTTGAATACGATATGATAACTTAATAACTTATTTATGTTTAAACATGAGGAGTGTTTAATTCCATTTGAGATTTGTTTTTGAGTTGCAGTTCAGTAAACCCAAACACATATATATTCTTTGTTTGGTAGTCAGTTTCGGTTCACTCTATGAGTTTCTGTGTTTTTGTCTTTCTATGTTTGGTCATGACAAAACATAGAAGTAATTCATTTTAATATTTTCTTTGTTATCCTTCTATTTTCTTTGTTTTTTTTTTTATGATATCACTCTCATTCTAATATGACTTATGTTTCTATGTTTCCAGGTTTGGTCATGACGAGACAAAACTAACCCAGAAGATCACAAAGATCTTTATAAACAAGTTGATTGTTCTTATTACAGTTGGACTGTTGTACCTCGGCCCATACAAGAGAGATTATTTGTAGAATTTGCAGTTAAGTATTTTTCTTCTAAAATTCACATGTAAACTATTGTTTAGTTTTATTTATAACATCAAGCTTCTCTGCATTATTGTAGAAAACTCAGATGTGGCATCACTCACTAACCGGTACGGTTCACGAACGTTTGAGGAGATATGTCAGCGCCATATGAAAGACATGGTTTGCACATGTAGAACTTCTCGAGTGCAATCAACCTGGATTGTAGAAACAAATGACAGAATATTGGGACAATGCTGAATCCCATGATAAGATTGTGAAAACATCAGCAGCTCAAATGTCAGACCATAAAGAACTTGGTCCTGGATTGTAGAAACAAATGACAGAGTATTGGGACAATGCTGAATCCCATGATAAGATTGTGAAAACATCAGCAGCTCAAATGTCAGACCATAAAGAACTTGGTCCTCACAAGCACAACTCCGGCAGAAGTACCTACAAATCGAACAAGAAATGGTAACTTGCTTTTCTATCTCCATTCATACAAGTTAAGCTTTATTATGTGACATTAACCATTTTGGCAGACCGGTTAATTTGTTTACCATTTCAGGTGGAGGAATTTTGGCAGACCGGTTAATCTTGGATAAGCTTTCATCACGACGCATACAAAAAAGGATGGGACCTTTGTCGATAAAAAGCGCAGCAGGTTGCAGAGGCGTACCAAAAGAACAAGCAACCAAGTTGACTGCCCTTGAGACTGAAAACTCAAAGACTTCAGTACTTCGCACGATCCACAGCTCTCCCTTGAAGAGTATAACGATATATTCCTTATGGTAAACTGCTTCTTTTATATTTGGTTTTTATTTTGATACATGATACTCTTCTCTTCTGGTTTGATAGTCTGACAATTTGATTTGTTTTTGTAGTCTACTTTCACAAACAAAAGAGGGCGACACTACGGAACTGGAAGCCTCGAGAGAGTACTCTTGTCAATGGAAAGCGAATGTTCAGTGCATGCTCTTCTTCATTCATGAACCTGCAAAAACAGCTAGGCGACGCTCACCACAAAATTGAGAAGCAGGCTCCTTATAACGCGAAGCAATAAAAGAAGATCAACGACCTCTCTTTGGTGGAGAAGTTTTTGACTGCAACTGATCCAAGATTTCCTGAGTACATCGCCATTAATTCCACCTGATGCTTAGTTTCCCTTCTTGGTCCCCTTCTCTTGTACAAACTTATGTCTTTTGGTTGAAAACTAGTTTAACTCCATAAGAATAGGAGCTTCTTTTGTAACTTGTATCAAATGCTTGTTAATATTTTTAGTTTTCAAATTAAGTTCAAATGCTTGTTAATATTTTTAGTTTTCAAATTAAGTTCTAATTTGAGATTTAGAATCGTTTAATAGGATAGTTTTATAACATTAACATCATTCAAGCAAGAAATCCAGAAACTAAATACGTAACAAGTTACAAATCAGTCGGTAAAACATCACAAATCAGTTGTAAAGGAGTCACTAAATAGCTAAATTACACTTTTCAGTTACCTAGATACTCCGTAACTGCTCGCCAAATCAGTAACAAATCATCACTACGTATTCGCAATTTTACGACTATATAGCGACCTCGTATGTACGACTGAAAACGACAACTTCTCCCCAACCACATCCACATACCAACTTACAAGTAGTCGTAGACCAGACGCTTGGTACGTAGCAGGTTAGGCACAATTTTTTGCAACTGAACTTCGACAAGATACCCACTGCACTCTGTACTTGCAAGTCAGCCGTAAATCAGTCATTAAGTTGTGACTGATGTACGATTGTTTATATTTGCAACACGATGCTTTGCGACAAAGTGCCTCAGTCGCAAACCGCAAATAAACGACTGATTCCCCCAACTGATTGAAATGACTGTTTTCTTGTAGTGATTAAATAGCTTGTGAAAGTAACTAATATGAGCAAGTCTAGAAAATATCAATAATCTATAATCCGTGTCCTTTGGCTTATTGGAGGGACCAAATTGGTTTATATTTTCTCCGCTTTTAACACTTCGCATGTACAACCATTTTCTATTTATCCACAAGCTCGATATGTTTTGATTACGTGATCTTGAAAACGTTGACCCATGATTCTAGTATATGTTGTCTTCAATAACTTGTACATGGAATTGAGCTTGATAGCTGAGAATATTGTCTCTTTCAATGAATTTATTTGGGCATGGTTCATGCAACCCAACAATTGTATTACAATGAATTATTTACCATTTTCAAAATATTTTGAGTCATCTATTTTTGAAATTAACATTTGAAGTAGGTAAGTATTTGGAAGGTGCTACAAATAAAAGAGTTAAGTTAATGATAGGTTCAGTGTTGACTACATAGAGATATAGGAGATAAACACAGTGTACACTAAATTAGGCAATCATAGTTGTTTTTCTTTTTTGGAAATTAGTACTGATAGTTCAGATATGATTTCCGTCAAAGACTAAAGTTGATCATGCATGGGCAAATAAAGGTAAAACCATATCTTAAGTCTTATTAGAACATCTGGAGTCGAACTATTTGTCAGTATCATTTCACTGAGAGATAGTTGGACATGTATGTATATATCATGAAGTCATGGGGAAAATAGACAGTTGAAAATATCCAATCTGAAAACTTCTAGTAATTAATCTGATTCCGCGTCAGATTCTTATCCACACTAGAAAATTGACAGTTTTGTGTTTGGTGATTTTATCATTTATAAGATACGCCAAATCTTTTGTAACGTTTAAACATATGACTTATGCCTATGCAAAATAAATAAAGACCAACGCGAAAGAAATGGTCTCCGTGTCACTATGTAAGTATCTTTCAGATATTGATTGAAAACGATGAAGATAAATCGACACATATTAGATTACATTTCATATTTGACATGAAAAAAGTATAATAAAACTCGTTTTGGGGTCATTTTCGCGGAAATGGCTACTCAGAATCACCAATTTATATCATAAGAGGGTTCGGATTATCTATAATATTTCAAGGACCGGGTGGATTAGGTGCACGTGATTATTATTAGAAAATTATAACGCTCGCTTCACGCTACTGAATACACATTTTTTTTATTGTCAACCCATTATGAAAAGAGTTGATTACATATTAAGACACATTTTGTCTTTCTTTTACATAGAAAGACACATTATACATGTGACACACTTTCTAGTAGGTCTAAGGGGTTGGTTTGACAAAACAGTCCTTGTGAGAAACGGGATTGAATGTTGTTTCGTTGGGAAGAATAGTCTTGTTTCTAATTGACTTTGCTTTTTGACATTACTTTAGTTAGGCTTTTATTATTCATTCAATCTTTTGTTTTTAGTGATTGTATCTCATTTTTCAGATATATAAAACAAAGACAATTGTTACAATAAATTGTAATTTTTTTTTCTCCACATTTTAACATCCATTTTCATATATGCATTTTATATATTTTAACAATTATATAAATCACTTAAACATAAAAAATGTGGATGTGGATATCAAGATGTGGATATCAAGATGTGGACAAACTTCTCTGTTTTGATACAACAAAACGTAGACATGGATTCGTGTAACTAAAATCTCACCCAAAAAAAAAGAAGAGATTTTGGACGTGGACTCATGTTAACAAGATGATTCATGTTAACAAAAGAATATATGGAGTTGTGGACATGTAGTCATGTGGACAAGGACTCATGTGGATAAGAGAAGAAAAACGTAGACATAATAGACTCATGTTAACAAAAGAATAAAAACGTGGACATGGACTCATCATATTAACAAGGAACCATGTTACCAAAATCTCAACAAAACACTCACCACAAGTTATGGACTATATCACCAAACTTGATGGCTTGTTGGAAAAATAATAATACGAGGGGATTGAGCCGGGATTTCGGTTTGTAATTTAGGCACACGATGGGTAAACTAGGTTAATCAAATATATTCCATTAAAGAAAGAGTTATATCATCAATATTCATTAAATACAAAGCAAAAAAGAGTACAAGAAACATCTAACAAGTGAGATTGACATGAACTAAAAATCAGATTGTTACCTTGGCAATAGTTTGGAGTTCCCTAGCAGTCATATCAAGAGCAGCCGCATACCCTTAAAACCAAACAAATGATGGAGGTACAAATCTATGGCAGGAATTGTCTCAACAAAATACTCTTTTTCATCAAATTGGAACATTCACGATTGACCTCATCCACGACGGATCCCAAGCTCAGCCACGGCGAATCCCGAACTCATCCACGATTGAACTCATCCACAATAAAACTCATCCACGATTGAACTCATCCACGATTGATTTCACTACGAGCTCTGGTCTTATCATCACATATCGATCCTCTCTTGAATTTTGTTTTTGAACTCTCATCAGGAAAAGTCGTCTACCACTCGGAAGAGATCCCATTGCTCGCCGTCTTTGCCGCAAGTGGAGACGAAGATATTGAAGTAGCCACCATTAACCTTCTTCACGAACTTGGAGTCGCACTTGGTGAGAAACAGAGCAAACCTCTTCTTCTGCTGCTCCACCATGCTTGATTCTCAGAGATCACAGAAAAAGATGTCAACTTTGAGCAGAAGATGATTGCTATGCATTTTCTTGTTTTCAAATCTCATGTCCACATAATCTACTGTAACCATAAGAAAGAAAGTAAGATCATTGCTTAACTGAAACATAAAAATCAAGAAAATGTAAGAAACAAAACTCACCTTGTAGCCATCTCAAAGCGAGAACCAGAAGAAAAAAAGAAGAAGAAGATAAATGGGTTTTAAGCTTTGAGACAAAGAAAGAAACAAGTTCTTCATTGTCTTCAAAACGAGAATGAAGAGCAATTAAGTTTGATTAGGGTTTCTGGATTTGGGAAAGTGAATTTGAGATTTGAGATAAGGCAAAGGTAAAGTTTTTGGTTCGTCGGTAGTATAGTTTTTAAGCAAAAATATATTAGTTGTTTAGGTAGGATAAAATATAAATATATAGTTTGGGAACAACAATTGAGAACATGTTCAGTTCCGTTCCATTTTTTTTAAGTTAGGGTCATTCCTGTCTTTTCGATGTGTAGAAGTGTCCCTCAAGTGCTATGTGCTTTGAGGTGTAATTGCAAAGTGGAAAAGTGTCCCACAATGTAAAAAATTCTTATGAAAATGAGTATTCTTTTCTTGTCGACTTATGAAAATGAGTATACAAAATCATACATCTCACATCAAAGATAAAATATAACTCGCCAGTTACAAAATTCCAACCCGGGTGTGCATGCCACGTCGATAATGCGTGTCACGAGTATAAGAATGTTAAAATGAGTTGTCTCGTTTTTCATGCCACAATCATTATTATATAATTCAATATTTAAATTTGATTTCAGACTATTTGGAGCACGAATTAAATAAGGAAACTCTCTATCTATTAACTATACTAGATTCCTTTTCTGTGCTACACGCAGATAGTATCTTATAAATTTTAAATTTTTTTAAAAAAAAAATAGTTAAAGTTTAATTTACATTATTTTATACCAAAAATCACAAATATAGCTAAGAATTGGTTTGTTTTATTTGTGATTTTTTGATAATATTAAATTGATTGATTTATTGCTCATAGTTAACAAATTTTTTTGATTGGTTTTCAGTTTATAGTAATGTATAGTATTATATTTGGTGAGTGTATATATGTTGTGTTGTTCCAATATTGAGTTTTCATGTTAAAACAATACTATTCAAATTGATAACTTTTAACGATTAAATGTATGTTTTGTTGTTTTCTCTTGTATACGTATAAATTTTAATTTTTTTTTACTGAAATTTTTGTTTATTGATCATAGGCATATTTATATAAATTTTTTATCTCGAAATTTTACAGCATTTGTTTTTGTATGCTGACATTTTTTTCATATTTTCTTTACCTAGTTATACAAATAATACATACGTGTGTTTTTAGAAGAAGTTTTGATCCCGCAAATTTGAGCAAAACTCTTCATCATGTCAGCTCATCCATGTTTTCCTATAACCTTAGATTCATTAGATGCCTCATTAGAACCCTTTACGTATCCACAGATGGTTTTTCCTATTAATTATATAAAAGAGATTACATTGGACTGAAAATGGTGACTGATAATAAACAAGCTAATATATATGTTTATTTGTGTACGTGCAAATCTTACCTAAAAAGTAAAGTGCAATTTTATTGGTTGTATACAAAATATGTCTTGAAATCGTAATATAACTATCTTATCTATTAAAATCAAAACAAAAGAGTAAAGCTTCAATTCTCCAATACACACAACCTAAATACATATATGATTGATGCTTTGAGGTAGACTCATACGAAGAAACACCATGTCATAAATCTGCGTAGAAGCTTGATTTGCTTTGACAGGGATTTGTCAGTGAACATTAGTCCAAGTGTAATTACTTGCTTAATTTTCCCCAACGTTCTCTCTTCAATCTTCATATTCTCATCAACCATTCTCTCTCTAAGTTATCCGACCATAAACTCTTATTTACTCAACATACCTCCTTTCTGGATCTTCTTGTTCCTCACCAGGTTTTTGATTTGTAATCCTTTCCAAAATCCTTTCCAAGATAAACAATCCAAAGTTAAATATATATGTAGATGAAAACGCAAACAAAAACACACGTAACTTGAAATTTTTGTATTTTATATTTTCGAAGAAAGAGCCATTACTTGATGAGTAGGTTTCATCTCCAATCTTGAATTGAGAAATCAAGGGTTCTTGATCATCATCGATAACAAAACACTACTTGCATTCAGATCAAATATAATCCCAGGCCATTGTAGGAATAGATAAAACATACCTTCTACAACTCCTATAACCACTCTTAATCTTCTTCTCCATGACGAAGCCAATGAAGAGTTGAGCGTAAGTCTCTAATATTTTCTCCACCGATCGATTCTGTAACCAAAGCGATCAAGTTACTGCTAAAAATCTTACCAAATTCTTGTGTCTTAGCTTAAAACACACGCCTTTTCTCTTTCGATACCATCTTTATATAAACCTAACCTGTCATGTTTCTTAACGTTCCTATGTAGTCTGTAGATATCCGCTCCATTGCTCTTCCTCACAATTTTCTGTTCCCAGAACTCATTTGACACTATATCGAGCATAGGCGGATGTGAATTTGAGGCTTCTCCTGCATGTTCGTGGTAAGCAATCATGTCTTTTTGAGAGACAAACTTCCTAAGCAACAACAAAACGTAGATGTCATAAGAAGATTAGAAACTTACGAAACTTTGATTCCTATCAGTTTTAGAGACTCCATATATCTTTAAATCAAGCTTAAGTAGGTGTCTTTATCTATTTAAGAAATGAAAATCTGAACGTAGAGTTAATCATGGTTTAATTGGAGGAAAAAAGATAAGTGAGTACCTACTACATGTTTTACTGGATTTTTGGTAGAACTCGCCAGCAGGGAACTCTAAAAATGTAGTGGGAAAAGTGAACATGAGAGAGCCGATGTGGATGATGATCATTAAAGAAATCGACTGTCATGTACTTGGTTCCGATAAGGATGCCTCTTTTGGAATTATTGCAAGCTTCCAGAAATGGATTAGCCTAAACATCAACTTGGAATCTCCTGGTCCTGCTGAAACAAAAGTGGAGAATAGCTTGTATTGCACGGTGGCGACTGCCGTTTGATTTGCCATAGTGCTTGAATGCGTTTGCTGAGGAAGAGATTGTTGGGTTGGGATATATATATAGTCTCAATAGGGAAAGGAGAGAGATGGGATGCGATTCATTTAAGTTATTAATTAAGGGATCTTCAAGAGGCATTGGTATCATTGAGTAAGAGGAGGGATGTGGAGAGTTACACACCGATTTGTCTGGAGGATATCTTTGATTCATCATTGTTGCCGTCGCAGGAGTTATACAGAGGAGATGGGAAGACGATGAGTTTTGGAGGGTGTGTAGATGCCGTGACAACTTAGGTTAGAGGAAGAGGAAAGTAAAACAAATTTGTCATTAAATTAATGGGCCTATTACGTAGCACAAATTCGTGGCCCAACAACTTAACATCCTTGATGACATAGACAAATGATTGGTTATGAATATTTTGTCCTATGTGGCATACCTAGAATTGCTTCAATTTAGTTCCTTTTATATAGTAGAGATTTAGTTAACCATATTTGAACCTATAAAAATATTTTTCAGAATATAAAAGTCCTTAGATATAAAAATTAATAAATTTTACTTTGATAAACAAAATCGACTTCTAATCTTTCGTGGAAGCACCATAGTCTAATGGTTAATGTTTAAAGGCTTCTATACCCAGATCTGGGATTCGAATCCCAGATTATACAATTTATTGCAGAAAATAGGAAATCCATGTTTCAAGTCCCGGAAAGAGCGATTAATTACTTTAGACTACGAAAGAAAGGCTTACAAGGGATTTTCAACATGGTGCAAGTAAATCCAGTCAGGCGTGGATCTTCGTAGGACGGTTCAGGTGATTCAGTTAGGCGCAGATCCTCATAAGGCAGGTAGTATTGCCGGTTGTTAAATCGTCTATGTAATATTTCTCATAAATTGTAATGTCATAATAAATCAGCGTCAAAAAAAAAAAAACAAAATCGACATGTAATTTGAAACAAACATTTTTTTTTCCAAAATGTCATCTACTAATAAACGGAAAGAGTATTATAATAACCATGCAGGACATGTAAATGAATGATTAGGATTATATCATCATATATGTAATACGCAAAACGTCGTCACAAATTAGTAATATTGTTTAAAAATAAAATTATGCATTAACTCAACTTTTAAACAGGCGACAGAACAGAAACACAAGGCTGGCTAACTGAAGAAACAACAGCTTATTGGTTACAGAAGATTTGGCAAAAAAAATTATAATAACAAACAGATTTGAGCAACAAAAAGAGAAGGTGATAAGGTTATGATAGAGATTAAGTATGATATGTTGTTCAAGCATTTTTCTATCTGTGGAATGATGTCTCATGAAAAGGGATATTGCCCCTCCCTTGACATCAGAGCAAGGATCCAACCACCTCTAGAGCGATCAGGCGTGTTCTCGCTTGTACAGCTCCCTCAAGAACAGATATTACACCTGCAGTCCTCGCAGCAATCCTCTCGTCAGTCTTCGCTGATGGGAAGAGAACCACAACATCGATACACCTCTTCGCAAACTACACGACATGATCTACGTACCAACTTAAGTGGGAGCAATTATGAGAGCAGGGGCTCTCAGTCTCGCGCATGGGAGGACAGAGATCAACGAGGGCATCACAGTGATAGGGTCATGCGACGTCGTCATGAATACAATCAGAGCAATAGAGATGGTGGAACACAGCATGGTCCTTATGATCGGAGAAAGGAGCAAGCATGAAGGGTTAAGTCGAGGAAAGATGAGGCATCTGACGTTGTTCAAGCTCGTCCCGAACACGCTGCAACATCTCGGGAGATTGTTCCGTATGAACATGTCTCTGCACCGAGTACTGCTGACAACAATGCTGGCGGGTCTAGTAGGAAGTTGGCGAGCCCAATTGTTACTCCAGTGCGTGAGCCTCATATGGTGGAGAATGTAACTCTTCGTGACAGAGGAGATGCTCGTTCTCTTACGTTCTCTCCATTGAGGGAAACGGAACCGTCGGGAGCTAAAGATCAAATGATCGAGGCTTTACATGACATGGAGATGGTGGATCAACAAGATGGACGTATGTCGGATGCTGAAGGTAATGAGGATGATCTTCTTGGCCTAGATCTTACGGAGATGGAAAACAATGACGGTAGGGATGAACCTCTGGATTTGAGGGGAAGACCTTCTGGTACGAAGTCGACAAGAAACAGGAAACTGGGAGTCAAACGTAGTGCTCCAGTGGGCATACGCAGTCGGAAATTTTAGATCCTTGTAGGGGATCTCCAACTAAGCGATCGTCGTCAACTAGTGCACTTGCGCTAGGAGCAGAAAACTCAAGGCGACATCGCCAAGGAACAAGGAAGATCAAAGAGAGTTCTTCAAAGCATGAGGGTTTGATGAGTTCCAAAAACTCATCACACAAGTATCAATGAGGACGTTCAGTTGGAACTGTCGAGGGATAGGGAATGACCTCAAAGTTTGACGCCTTACGGAGATATGTCAGAAGTATCGCCCAGGACTTGTATTCCTTTCTGAAGCGAAGAACAAAAGGCGCAAAACATTCAGGCCGACTTAGGATTTGATCACTCGTTTACCGTTGAGCCACTTGGTCTCAGCGGAGGTTTAGCTCTCTTATTTATGGATGAATTTCAAGTTAATGTTTTATTTTCGAATAACAGAATGATTGACATTGAGGCAGTCATTGATGGAATAAAAGTCTTTATGACATTTGTTTATGGAGACCTTATTTTAGAACGTAGGGATCTGGTTTAGAAACGTCTTACGCGTTTTTCAACAACATGAAATGGACCATGGTTCATGATAGGTGATTTTAATGAAATAAATGAACATAGTGAGAAAGTGGGAGGCAGAAGGCGGTCAGATAGTCCTTTCTTGCCTTTTAAGCAAATGCTGAGTTACTGTGGCATGCTGGAATTTCCATTCACCGGAAATAAGCTATCATGGGTAGGGAAAAGATCAAGAGGGACGACTGTTAGATGTCGTTTGGATAGAGCAGTGGGAAATGAGGATTGGCATGAAAAGTTTCCCCACTCAGCTGTCAGATATCTCAGGCGGGATCGGATCATCGTCCGGTCCTAGCAGATATTTTGAGAAAGCCAGCGAGGAGAAAAAAAAAGTTTAAATTTGACAAACGCTGGCTGGATAATGAAGAACTACGGCAAGTCATTCTCGCAGGATGGAAGTCGGAAGAATTGTCTTTGGAGGCGAATATTATAAAGCACATTGCTAATTGCAGGAAAGCTTTAAGCCATTGGAGGAGACAAGATAATGTGAATTCCAGAAAGTTAGTAGAGGAGCTTAAAGAAAAGGTGGAGGACCTATACTCGAATGACGATGCTACCTCGGAGGAAATAGCAGCTGCCCTGAAGGAATTATCTACTGCTCTTAAGGCAGAAGAGATGTTTTGGAGACAGAAAAGTAGGGTTTTCTGGTTAAGGGAAGGTGATAGGAACTCAAAATATTTCCATGCGCCAGTAAAGCAGAGAAGAACAAAGAATAGGATAACACAACTTCTGGATGAAAATGGGAATGTCGTGGAGGATGAGGAAGGATTAGTAGCCATCGCCACAAGTTATTTCCGACAAATATTTGAATTATCCAACCCTGAGGATATAGCTGAAGCGTTATCTGAGATCTCACCTACGATTACTGGGGCAATAAATGAGGACTTGACAGCCCAGTGACTGAGTGGGAGGTCAAACTAGCTTTGTTTGCTATGCACCCAGAGAAAGCTCCAGGACCGGATGGAATGACAGCTCTCTTCTATCAGAAGTTTTGGGATATTGTAAAAGATGATTTAACTTGTATAGTTAATCAGTTTCTTTTTGAGGGAACTATGGCACATGGCCTGAATGACACGAACATCTGTTTGATTCCTAAGACAACAAAATCGAATGAGATGACAAAGTTTAAACCTATCAGTCTACGCAATGTCAGCTACAAGATAGTATCTAAGGTCTTATGCCAAAGATTGAAGAAGATTCTTCCACAGTGGATATCAGAGCCCAGTCAGCCTTCGCCGCTGGTAGACAGATTACAGATAACATCATGATAGCTCAGGAGATGTTTCACGCTTTGAGAAATAAACCGGGAGGAAGGGTTAAACGAATGGCCATAAAAACTGATATGAGCAAAGCATATGATAGGATGGAGTGGTCATTCATTGAGGCAGTCATGAGGAAGATGGGTTTTTCACAAATGTGGATTGACTGGATCATGCGATGTATCACCTCGGTTAAGTATAAAGTCCTCATGAATGGAGAACCGAGGGGAAACATTGTCCCTGGGAGAGGTTTATGACAAGGAGATCCTTTGTCTCCTTTCATATTTATTCTATGCACCGAAGCGCTCGTTAGCCTTCTTAATCAAGCAGAGTTTCAAGGGAAGATAACGGGGATGCGAGCCACTCGTGCTTGCCCCTTGGTATCTCACCTTCTTTTTGCTGATGATAGCCTTTTCTTTTGCAAGGCGGAGCCCCGTGAATGTGAAGAAGTTATGAAAGTTGTAAGGAAATATGAGAAAGCATCAGGTCAACGTATTAATTTTGACAAATCCTCATTACTCTTTGGTAAAAGGGTTCCAGCGAATGATAGGCAACATATTAAGGATACTCTTGGTATATAAAATGAAGGCGGGATGGGCTCATACTTAGGAATTCCGGAAGACATCAGTGGATCAAAGTGTAAACTATTTGCTTTCTTAAAGGATAAGCTTCTACACAGAGTGAATGGCTGGACGGGTAGATGGTTATCGAAGGGAAGAAAGGAAGTGTTGATTAAATCTATATTTCTAGCTCTTCCGACCTATGTCATGTCCAGCTTTCTGCTCCATTTGGAGATATGTGAGAACCTAGCAAGTGCCATTGCACAGTTCTGGTGGAGTTTGAATCCTCCGAAAAGAGGAATCCATTGGGAAAAATGGGAAAAGATGTGTGCACCTAGAGAGGAGGGAGGAATTGGTTTCCGTATGATCCAAGAATTTAATCTAGCTCTTCTAGCTAAGCAGCTATGGTGTCTTGTTCAATTTCCGGATTCACTTGTAGCAAGAGTCCTATGGGGAAGATATTACCGTTCGAGTTCGCCGTTGCGAATGGGCACAACAGATACCCCATCGTATGTATGGACAAGTATCACTGCTGCGAGGAAGCTATTACTTTTGGGCATCATAAGCAAAGTGCATTCAGGGTACGAAATTAATGTGTTGGAGGATCTTTGGATCCCTTCAACGCCAGCTAGACTGGCACGGGCACGGGCTCCAGCAGTGAACCCAAAGATGATCGTAAGCAGCCTTATCAATCCAGCTACAAAGGAATGGGATGTTCGGCTGCTGGAGCAATATGTAGATCAAGAAGATATTCTGATGATTTTGAGTTTGGCCATAAGCCCTACCCATCGACGGGATACATTTTGTTGGAGTTACACAAAGAACGGACAATATACTGTTAAGTCAGGATATTGGGTTGCTACAAACTTGATGAGAGAGGAGGAGGACTTAGAAGTTCTACAGCCCAGCATTTCAAAACTTCAAGTCTTTGCTTAGAAGGTGAATGCGCCACAAAAGATATGTCATCTTATATGGCAATTAATATCTTGACAGGTTGCTGTAACAAGGAATCTGGTACGCCGTAATATGCGATGTGATAATTACTGCCCAAGATGTGGAGCACCAGAAGAGACCGTTACTCATGATATTTTCGAGTGTCCACCGGCCTTACAAGCATGGGAATTATCATCGCCGTCGAGTTCTGAAATTTTCCCGGTACCAAGTATTTATGCTAATATGGACTACCTTTTTTGGAGAAAGAATGGTATTCTGGAGCTGAATGATGATAGAGATCCTTATCCTTGGATAATTTGGTACATCTGGAAAGCTAGGAATGATAAGTTATTTAGAGGTATAGACAGAGATCCATTAGAGCTAGTTAGGTATGCAGAGGGGGAGTGCCAAGCTTGGTATAATGCAAGAGACACTGTACCGAATCCGCCAAATGTACAAACTAATGAACAAACACAAGCCTTAAGCTTGAGTAATATTTGTATGGTGGATGGTTCATGGACCTCCACAGCTCAGTTTAGTGGAATGGGATGGGTTTGGAAGGATACATTGGGGAAGATACAGTTCATGGGCTCAAGGAACTTGCGGAGGAGGGAGACGGCGCTACACTCGGAACTGGAAGCACTAAAGTGGGCAATGGAGAGTATGATTCAACACTCGACCTATCAGAGGTTTGGGACGGACTGCAAGGACCTGATTGCAATGATAGAGCAGCCAGAAGATTGGCCCAACTTCTCAACTGAACTGGAAATCATTCAAACGCTTCGGTTATGTTATTCGGACTTCAAGATCAGCTACTTTCCAAGGACGTGGAATGAGATTGTAGACTCGTTAGCTAGGAATGCACGTTCTTTTCATAGATCCTTATGTTTTATTGGTTGTTCTATTCCGGTCTAGCTTTCCAAACCACCTCAAGTTTGAGTAATAGAATAGCCGTTTCCCGTAAAAAAAAAAAGAAGGTAATGGGTAAAAAGACTGGGAAGGGAGTTTTCCCCCCCCCCCCCCCGGTGCGATAGCTGGCATTCCGGTTTTCGAGACTTCAAGGCTGGTATGTACAACACCACCACAGATCCGTTACTAGTCAGCGCTAAAGTTAAACCACTTGTAGATGCATCCTACGACCATAAATTATTTGTCTTAATGAAGAAACGGCTCCAAAACCCAAGCCGGCTGATATCACTCAAATTATCCTAAAAAGTAAATTTACTCTCTCAAATAAGAGGTTCAATTGTAGTACTTAGGGATCAAATCCACAAGGAGCTAGGGAACCTAATAAATCTAATTAAATTTGTTAAGTAAGGTGGTTTAATGATTTATATGTAAAATTGCAGTTTGTTTGTTGAGCAAGTAATTGTTTGATTGATTGGTTGAGGTTTTGGTGCTTCAAAAAAAAAGCTAGACTTAGAGTTTTTATTCAGAAAACTTAGAATTATAATCCTATAGATGCCTAATGAGTTGCATGCATGATAATATAGGGCTCAACACTTATAAACGAACCACTAGACTTTCGCATTCTAGGTTCGTCTATTGACCAGTGTCGATCGATGATTCTATATGAATATCGACCGATACACTATTCGCAACGTCGATCGAGTATTCTATTTGAATATCACTCGATGCTATTGTTCAAGTGTTAATGTGCGGGTTGAATGTGCTCACTAAGCTCACTAGATCAGCTCTCGTCTTACTCTAGCAAGAATCTTAGCTCAATTAGAATGGTTTCAAGATGAGATTGAAGCTATCGCTTATATCTAACAATCCTAGGGCAAGTTCTAGGTAGCTAATCAAAAATCAGGCATTAATGACGATCATAATGATCATTATCACAACTCAGCAATCTATAGTTGGGGCTAATCCCTCATAACCTATTTAAACCCTAAAATCTAATAATGGAACTACTCAGACATGGTCAAGCAATTCATAACAGCAATAAGGTAAGAAAACTTCATTAGAATAGTAAATAGATATCAATAGAGTTCCAATCACAAATATAACTTGGATCTTCTCTCCAATCAATCAAAATCCTAGACAACCTTTACTGAAAATAGTAAAACAAAAAATACAAGAAAAGCACACTTTGTCTCTAATATGGTGGCAAAGCTTATATAATTAGGTTAAAACTCGTCAGGGGTAATCTTGTAAATTGGTGAAGACTTGGGCTTCAAGTCGGTTGTGACAAAAAGGGTTTTCTGCGCGCTTCGCTGTCGATCGATGTTCTGATGTGAACATTGATATATATATTTCTCCCTCAGTATCGACCGATGGTCGAGCTCGATGGTCATATCGGGTGCTTGCTCTAAATATCTCCAAAATGCCCCAAAATCATCACTTATCTCTAAATCACTCATGATCTTATAAATATAATATATAGACTCTATAATATAATAATTAGTTATAAAACACCTATAAACCATGGGTGAAAATGGGTCAAATCCATGGCTTATCAACTCCTTCAGACTTACCCTTTTGCTTGTGCTCAAGTAGAGTAGTGCATGTAGCATCAGTATCGGACTCAGGGATTGAAGCCCCTTGAGCATATGTCCTCTGACTTGCTGCATTACGTAGATGACCCTCCTGGTCATGCAGGTCTCCCCTCTCATCACGTACAAGAATCAAAGGGGCAACCATGTCTCGCGCTCAGTATCAATCGAAGTTCGGACTGAAGTATCGATCGATATCGGATGGAAGATGTCGGTCGATGGAAGATGAGTGTCTTTGGTCGAGGGTGGTGAGCGAGTGTCGGTCGACGGGACTAGTGCCTGGGTCGATGGTGGTTGACGAAAATCGAGCGATGAACAAGTGTTGTTGTCGATCGATGAGGAGCGCGCTTCTTTGCGGATTGAAGGCTCCAAGCTTGCAGGATCTGGTGAGAATAGCAGTTGAGTTTCCTTGTTGCTTCTGGTACTGTTGGGCATGTACTTGAAAATCCAAGAAAAAAACTTATGTGAGAAACTTAACAAAATCAAATCTAATAGGCGATCAAAGCTCCCCGGCAACGGCGCCAAATTTGATATCACTTAAATTACCCTAAGTAGTGAATTTACTCTCTCAAAATAAGAGATTCAATTGTAATACTTATGGATCGAATCCACAAGGATCTAGGGAACCTAATAAATCTAATTGGATTTGTTAAGTAAGGTGGTTTAGT
Source organism: Brassica napus (assembly GCF_020379485.1). Taxonomy (NCBI): domain Eukaryota; kingdom Viridiplantae; phylum Streptophyta; class Magnoliopsida; order Brassicales; family Brassicaceae; genus Brassica; species Brassica napus. The sequence goes on from NC_063438.1 coordinate 16,933,912, forward strand.
GATTTAAATGTAAAATTGCAGTTTGTTGAGCAAGTAATTGCTCAATTGATTGGTTGAGGTTTTGGTGCTTAAAAAGGAAATAGCTAGACTTAGGGTTTTTATTCAGAAAACTTGGAATTATAATCCTATAGATGCATAATGAGTTGTATGCATGATAATATAGAGCTTAACACTTATAAACGAACCACTTGGCTTTCGCTTTCTAGGTTCGTCTATTGACCAGTGTCGATAGATGATTCTATATGAATATCGATCGATACACTATTCGCAATGTCGATCGATTATTCTATTTGAATATCAATCGAATCGTTCAAGCGTTAATGTGCAGGTTGAATATGCTCACTAAGCTCACTAGATCAGTTATCGCCTTACTCTAGCAAGAATCTTAGCTCAATTAGAATGGTTTCAGGATGAGATTGAAGCTATCGCTTATATCTAACAATCCTAGGGCAAGTTCTAGGTAGCTAATCTAGAATCTTGTATTAATGACAATCCTAATGATTATTATCATAACTCAGCAATTTATAGTTGGAGCTAATCCTTCATAACCTTTTTAAACCTTAAATCTAACAATGGAACTACTCAGACATGGCCAAGCAATTCAAACACCAATAAGGTAAGAAAACTTCATTAAAATAGTAAATAGATATCAATGGAGTTCAAATTACAAATATAAATTGGATTTTCTCTCCAATCTATCAAAATCCTAGAAAACCTTTGCTGAAAATAGTAAAACACGAAAAAAAAGAAAAGCACACTTTGCCTCTAACATGGTGGCAAATCTTATATAATTAGGTTAAAACTCGTCAAAGGTAATCTTGTAAATTGGTGAAGACTTGGGCTTTAAGTCGGTTGTGACTATGAGCTTTCTGTGCGCTTCGCTGTCGATCGATGTTCTGATGTAAACATCGATTGATATTTCTCCCTCACTATCGAACGATGGTCATCTCGGGTGCTTGCTCCAAATATTTCTAAAATACTCCAAAATCATCACTTATCTCCAAATCACTTTTGATCTTATAAATATAATAAATAGACTCTATAATATAATAATTAGTTATAAAAACACCTATAAACCATGGGTGAAAATGGGTCAAATCCATGGCTTATCACCGCCACCTTTTTATGACTCGTTGTCCCAGAAATTCTGACAAGCCGCATAACCTCCCCCCCCCCCCTCCTGCAGAGAAAGAAGATCTAGGCCGGAGGAGATGAAATCATCGCCAACGGCCATCCCATTTTAAACCTCAGCCGTCATTGAAATCCATTCAAACAAATGCAAAAGCAAACTTCTCTCATGGTGACTAACTAGGGGTTTTCAATGGCCGCTCCTTTGTCCTTTAAAAAAGATTTCTACTATACTTCCAATGAGTCACCAGAATTCGAATTTTTCTTAGTAGTCCTCCATGTAAAAACTGAACCAATTCGCAGTGAGGATGAAGAAGTACCTCTAGGTAACGTTGGTCAGGGGTTGGGTCGTTAAAGTTGAGCGGATTCAAAAGGGAGAAAGGAATTGAAAAAAAAACAATTAGGCGGGTGCAGTTCAATTGCCACTAAAAGGCTTTTAATCAATTAGTTGGCTTGTTGATAAGAATACAAAAAATTAGGGGTGTTTTAGAGTATCCATTTGGTTCGGGTTTATATGGGTTTCGCGTTTTTGGATTTACAAATTTCAGTTTCATTCGATATTTATAAATTTCGGTTCGAGTTGGCTTAGATCTTTGTGGGTTTAGTTCGGGTTCGGATAATCTGTTTAACTTAATTTTAAAATTTATATATACTTTAAGTTTCTCAAAATCTAAAAATAAAAATGATATATTATTACATAAGATTTTGAATAATATATGCCCAAATACCTAAACTTAATGGTTTGGCTTTGTAGTTACAAAAATTGGCTTGATTTGAATATTTAGATAGATAATCAAATAGATACTTCAAGTATTATGGTGTTTTTAGTATTGTTTAACTATTTTTTATTTTGACTGTTTGTATATATTTATGAGTATTATGACAAACTTTAAAATACTTTATATGTTTTATATATTAAATCTAAAAATTTGGTACTACCTTCCGGGTTAGATGGGTTCGATTTTTCTGATCGGTCTTTTTTTCTTTGCCCGGCTCTGAAAAAAAAACGGGCTGATAAATAGGACCAACGGCAAGCATGATATTATATATACTCAGATGGTGGGCTCAAACTTCCACAGCATTATATTATTTTAAGTTTTTTAATTATTTAATTGGATATAGACTATATAATGCATTATTATATGATATTTTATATACAATATAAACTAAACTATATTATATCCACTTACTATGCGTAGGGCAACAACCCAACATACTTGGTCCTTGCCACAAGAAAAGAAAAACGTGTTTTTTCGTAGAACTGTCAACGTTTTATAAATATTTGTAAACGTCAAGGGTTTCAAAATCCTTAGAAAAAGGTTAGGTCTTTTACCCACACGATTAGGTGTTAACTCTTTTTTATTTGACAACTGCTAAACTAAATAACTACCCCAGCCGGTTCGGAGAGCCAAGCCAGTGATGTAAAATCGACATAAAGCGTAGCTGTAGGAGAATTTTTCGCACCACGTACAAGTGTTCTTGGAATATGTCTGATCCAGAAATCAGGGAGAAACACTTACCGTGTCTTTGAACGGTCTGTAGGTGTTAACCAAATTATACTTTCAAGCATTTTTTGGACATAAAAATGTCCAGTTAATAACAATTATTCTGAGATTATTGACTGGATTTCACAAGCTGATGTTACAAAAACACATTAGGTTGAGAAAAAAAAAAGAAAATAGAAGGATAAAAGATTTTTTAAACAATAAATTCATTACTAATCCAAAAATGAGAATACGATGAGTTAGAAAATTTTGTTTTATCAGAGAAACAATACCGATTATTAAAGACAAAATCTTCCATATTGGTTTGGAAAAGATCTTTATTAATACATAAAATAGATTGACCAATCCATTTATCAGCTATTGGTTTTAGGTTGGAAATTCATCTAGCTTTTAACATAGTATCAGAGTCGATACATACAATACAACATGATCCACATCGATCTAGCCCAAGTTAGCCCATCGATCAATCCTCGAACATTCCAAGATTGACGCTCAAAGAACCATCATTTAGAAGAGATATATTAGAGAAAAAGTCTCTCACATCGATAGTTGGAAATCCATCTAGCTTAACAACGATAGATTACATGTATCCAGCGACAAACAGCAAAATAAAAATAGAAAATAGCTAAGAGAAATTGGCTTGGGAAGAAGACATCTTGAAGCAAAGCTTCCTCTCTGATGAACACGGGCGGAGAGCCCAACAGAAAATTACTACATTGCAGACACCAAGTGTCCAAGCTGGTCCATAGTTCCGTCATATTCACCCACTATCGGAGGAGTCTCGCTGCTACCAACGCCAGAATCACAAGATCTAACACCTGAAACCCTAGCAGTCATCTCGTATCATCTCTATCTCGCAAGTCCGACCAAACATACTTGGTCCTTGCCACAAGAAAAGAAAAACGTGTTTTTTTCATAGAACTGTCAACGTTTTATAAATATTTGTAAACGTCAAGGGTTTCAAAATCCTTAGAAAAAGGTTAGGTCTTTTACCCACACGATTAGGTGTTAACCTTTTTTTATTTGACAACAACTGCTAAACTAAATAACTACCCCAGCAGGTTCGGAGAGCCAAGCCAGTGGTGTGGAATCGACATAAAGCATAGCTGTAGGAGAACTTCTCACACCACGTGCAAGTCTGTCTGCCAAGGTTTTGTGCTCTTGAAATATGTCTGATCCAGATATCAGAGAGAAACACTTACCGTGTCTTTGAACGGTCTGTAGGTGTTAACCAAATTATACTTTCAAGCATATTTTTGGACATAAAAATGTCCAGTTAATAACAATTATTCTGAGATCATTGACTGGATTTAACAAGATGATGTTACAAGAACACAGTAGGTTGAGAAAAAAAATAGAAGGATAAAAGATTTTTTAAACAATAAATTCATTACTAATCCAAAAATGGGAATACGATGAGTTACAAAATTTTGTTTTATCAAAGAAACAGTACCGATTATTAAAGATAAAATCTTCCATATTAGTAGTTGGAAAAGATCTTTATTAATACATAAGATATATTGACCAATCCATTTATCAGCTATTGGTTTTAGATTGGAAATTCATCTAACTTTTAACATAGTATCAGAGTCCGACACATACAATACAACATGATCCACATCGATCTAGCCCAAGTTAGCCCATCGAACATTTCGAGATTGACGCTCAAAGAACCGTTATTTAGAGGAGATATATTAGAGAAAAATTCTCTCACATCGATAGTTGGAAATCTATCTATCTTAACAATGATAGATTACATGTATCCAGTGACAAACAGCAAAATAAAAATAGAAAATAGCTAAGAGAAATTGGCGTGGGAAGAAGACATCTTGAAGCAAAGCTTCCTCTCCGATGAACTTAAAATACTCGAATCCAATCTGAAGTGTAGAAATGCCCGAATGGATTTTATACTTCTATACCGAAATACCCGAACATCCGAAATACCCGACCCAAATCCGAACGGATATCCGAACATCCACCCCTACCAACTGGTCACTAATCTATTTTCTCGACTGCAAGGAAATCCAATTTATGCAATTATATCAAATATTTAAGTATGGACTTAGAAGGAAAATGTTTTTTAAAGCTAGATATAATTTCCTTTTAATGGTTCCATCCGGTTTTCTCTTTGCTCCGAGTTATTTCCTTGACTATGCTATAAGTTGATGATATTTTGACAATGGGCAAAAGGAACATGTCGAACATATGCTTTCGTTTGTAACGTTATGGGGTATAAAGGAACATGTCGAACATCGACTTGTATTGTATTTTTGGTAGCTTTTCATCCATAACATGCTATATTTCCATACCATATCCACCTTATGAATTTATATGAATTTTCAACAAGATAACCATTTATATGAACATCATTCATGTTCCACGGGCACGCAATCAGACTTCTTATTTTTTAACTAAGACTGCTAGATATTTTCATAGGGAATAACATTTTATTGGTTGTTCTATTCCGATTTGGTTACCTAGACCACCTCAAGTTTGAGTAATATAATGACTTTTTGACGTCAAAAAAAAAAGAAAAAAACAATCGAATAATAGAATAGTCTTAAAAAAAAAGCAATCGTACCATCTAATTACATGCACAGAGTAAATAAAATTTACAAATGTTGCTGACTTTTTACAAATGTTGCTGACTTCCAATTTTTTCCAGTAATTTTTTACTTTCACTACTTTTTATTACTGAAAATTAAAAAAAAAATGTAACTTGACAAATTCTCTGCTAATAAATTTTTAGTTTTGGTTTATCAAAAGATAGTTAAATAAAAAGGTAAAAATGGTTAATTATCACCAACAGAGATGACAAACCATAACATGAAGGATATATCATCACATAATTACACATTTAGATATAATTAATATATTTAAAATTACATGGATTATATGAATTACAAAAAGACCTGCGAATATATGTTATGTTGATAATATCATCAACATAATATTTATAATTAAACTGTATTTCTAAATAAAAGTTGACAACTTTTTATGATGTTTTGACATGTTTTCATATGTTAATGGTTGTATAATATTGCACTTGAATGTTTGCTCTATGTACTATTTTTTAGTTGTGTTATATGATCCTTTTTTCATGGATTTATCTGATTATGGTTTCTCTTTCTAACGCTCCATAAATTTTACATTTCCAATTGATTTATGGTTTTTTTTTAATGGTTGTATAAAATTATGATTTATGGTTTACAAATAGGATTTTTAAACACTTATTACTCTAGATTCAACCAACTAACATTTCCTTTTGTTAAATATGAACCACGACTAATTTTAGAACGAAATCTAAACACAGACGGTCATGTTTAATGTCTTTTTTGTATACCTCATAAAGTAGATATATGGTCAAGAGTTGGCGACTTAAGCTGGAAAAATATATAGTGTTTTGAACACTTAAAATATGTGTCAATTTTTTTTATCTATATTATTAAAATATATACTATTAAAACAGAAGCACTAAAAATCTACTTACAAAAAAAATCATAGTTGAACCATTACATTATATAATTTCCTATTATTTCTCATAAAATTAACTTAGTCAATAATATGTACCCAAATATATTATATTATTTCAATATTTGTAATATAAGATATCTAAAAGATATTATGGTTTTTATTTAAATGTAAAGATATATTTATTTTTGATATTTACTTTTAATAAAATTTGTAATTAACGTTAAATATTATTTTAAATGAACATTAATTAGAATCTTCGGAGGATTCGTTCCTTTTTGGAAACTGTTATAGGAGGAACTCAAAAGGAATCATCAGAAACTTTAATGTACAGACTGGTAATGCCTAATTCTAGTGGACTTCCATATCCTAGATATCAAGCTTGACTGAAATTTTTCTCTACTACTTGGAAGAGTTATAACGATTTAAAAAAAAAAAATTGTGACTATCATACTATAGTTACTAGTATTATATTGAATTTTTATCTGGTTTGTATCTTTATTTATGTCCCGTAGTAAATCCGGCTTGGTTACGTAGGTCCAACGCGTTATTTTCATACACGATACACCTGGATGTTCTTCAATCGTGAAGAAAACACGAATTCCACGTTTTCATATAAAATAGCTAAAATTACCACTTTCACAACAACTCTGTTTTGATGCCAAAGAAAAAGACAACAACTCTGTTTTATGAATTGACTTAAAATATATGAAAACAACTTCGAAATTGCTCGTTTTCACAAGAAAAAAGACTTCGAAATTGCTTGTGGAAAATGCGATTAATTTATTATTTTAGACTCGCCCGACACAAGACTAGGCCAGATAGATTTTAGATGAACTAATTGTGATTTCGGCTCAATGGTTGAAATATTATAATACAGTATAACCTATTTAAATTAATATTCTATAAATTAATATACACTAAAAATCTCTATAAAATAATATAACTTTATAGTCTCAAATTGAGTTTTTGGTTCAATTACTATATCGATAAATTAATATCTCTATAAATTAATTAAAAAAAAAATAGTTTTGGTGTAGTCCCAACATTATTAATTTATAGATGTTTCACTGTAGTAAGAATCAATTTTATTTTTAGGTGAATAACTATAAAGAAGATGGCATTTAGGTAACTGGATATAAATTTTCCATAATTAGGTAAATAGCTCTTGCAATCTTAGTTAATCACGATTCAATCCTTTGTTTAGTTTACACTTTACACACAATTTCACTTCAAACTAATAACCAATTTCACAAATTTAATCATAAGTACAAGCCGCGTCCAAAAGATTATGTAAAAATAATAGTCTTAAGTTTTTTTGCAAGTGACGATGTCTTTGGCTGGACATGAAGATATTTATCTTCGACTCCATTTTCAAGTTATCTCAACAGCATGAGGAGCAGGGCGACACAAATTTGAAGGTTGAATATAGGACTGCACTTGGAATCTCTAAGGACATATATATAAATATGATGTTATGTGTATCATCCGTATAAGTTATTGTGTTATCGACTAAGAAAATAAATAGTCATACAACTTTTAATGTTACCAGTTAACTTGATAAATGTATGCATACATCTTCTTATCATTAGCCTCATACCTTAGATGTTTAGGAAGTTTGATCTTCATTTTCTTCCCAATGTCGATCGACACTTGCTGTCTGTCGAGAATCCTCAAAATCTGCAGGTGGTGTCGAATTGCTGTCGATCGAAACCACTGAGTACTGCCAAACGACATAGAATTGTCAATTTAAAAATTTCCTCATACCTCACCACTTGCAAAAAATCATCATCTGTAATGGCATTCACGTGGTGCTTCTGTCCAGTTTCACCTTTCCGTTTTACCAAAATTTATTGTCTCTTCACAGCATCATTGGTCTAGACTACCTGAGTTTCCAGCTTCTTCACATGGGTGTTTAGAGCCTCGAATTTGTTGTTCAGCTCAGTATACACATCATCCAATTTTCCATTGAAGTCTACTGCCATTTTCTGATGTCCCTCCAAGACTTGGTCAATCACAGACTCCAACTTGCTTTCTTGAGTTGTTGCAGCAAGAGCATGATAAGAAGAAGCTCCATAGGTCCATGGTGAAGTTGTTGTTGTTGTTGAAGGGCTTCTGATACTGCGAGTCTTAGTCGTTGATGTAGTTACTTCTCTGGAAAGTGCCATTGAAGTTCCTGTTTCCTTACTTATTTTTAAAATCTTTGACTCTGAAAATCAGTATAACTAACAAAATGCACATTCTTTTAATCTTCATTCTAGTTTCAGCAGCCTCTATACTTTCTACGAAGCTAACCTGTTTCTTCAAAAGATTTTGAAAAAGTGTCCATCTTTGCATGTCCCTTGTCCAAGTTATCAACCAACTTTTTCCTTTCGAAATCAGTGTTCTTGATACTATTGCTAGATGCCAAGTTCTCAATAAGTCTCAAAGCTTCTTCTTGATTCCGAAATTTGCTTCCGTAGTTGTGTCTAAAGCCATCTGATAAACCAATGCAAGACCTCAGGAGAATCTACCAAGCATATGTACATGATTGAAACCATGGTGTGGACAGTCGCTCTGATATGATCAGAATCCAATCCAGAAGCTCTTGAAAGACAAAGTACGCCGCTAAGTGAACATGGAGATTATGTTCATCAACTCTTCAGATCTAGTATCATCAAAGAAGTTATGTAGGAAGGCATTTTTGATGACTGTCCATGAAGTAAGAGATCTTGGTGGTAGCTTCTTAAGCCAGTAAGAAGCATTTGTAGAAAGAGAGTATTTGAAGAGCTTACATAGAATGTAATAATCAGGGACTCCAATGGCATTAATAGCAGATACTAGATCCCTGAACCTCGCAAGATGGTCCATAGGATGCTTATGTCGGAGCCCATGATAAGGCTCCTATCCCACGAGGGTAAAATATGATGGCTTTAGCTCAAAATTATGCCTTTGAAAGTACGAGGACGAATATCATATTTGTTGGCGTAGTAGTACTGATCTGATAGGTTATAATCAGTCAATGTTCTAGATTGATATCCTAGAGCGTTCTCATTATTTGCAAACTTAGCAGCGGCTACAACATTCTCTCCATTAAGAGCATCAATTGCGGTTGCTTTTGGTTCAAGGATTACAGTCTCATGATCATCTAATCTCTGACCTGCTGCATTACGTAGATGACCCTCGAGGTCATGAATGTCTCCATCAGCATTCAGAATCAAACAAGTGGCGCAACTGTCACGGTATGTTGCAGTTGAGTGTCGATCGACGCTTTAGGGGTATCGATCGTAGCTTCTTCAGGAGTGGCGTCGATCGACGAAGAAGGGTGTCAATCGATGCTGCTCGCTTCTCCATGTGGAGTGTGCGTTCAAGTCTTGCTGGATCCAAAAACATCAAAAGATAAATTTCATTGTTTCTTCTGGTACTACTAGGCATGCACCTGGAAGACACTAGAAAATTTTATAAGTAACAAATAAAAATAAAAACCTAGACTAAACCTTTTAACCAAGTCTAATGGTGAATCAAACATTCCTTGGCAATGGTGCCAAATTTGATATGCTCAAATTACCTTGGAGCAAGTGTTCCAATAAGAGATCGATTTCAGTACATAGGGATCGAATCCACATAGAGCTTGGATCACACAATAGACAACAGATTTATTGATGAAGCTAGACAAATATAGTAAGCAGTAAATTAAGCAAAGCAACTAAATCGGTTTGTTACCATATATGGGAGGCGCTAGATTTAGGAAATTCAAACAGGCTATCAAAATTCAAATCTATAAATGCGAAGTGTTTATTTAAGATCAATCTTAAAAATCGAATTCATAAGTAAGCTATTCAACTCTCACTGCGATTTCTATTAAATGCCTAAAATATCGAACGCCAACTCGGATCCAATTATCTAGACAAGAATTAGGTACCAATTCGATATGTTCACTAAGTTCCTAGGCCAACTCTCGTTGTGTCTATCAACTTAGCTCAACAGGATTCAGTTCAGATGTTGATCCAACTCTCTTGCTTTTCAACTATCCTAAGATCATCATTCTAACTAATTACTCTAGAAACAATCAATAAGAACAATCATGTGAAGGATACAATATGATAATTCTAACAGTTTATAAATTATAAGTTCATCAAAACCCTAGAAATCCCTAAACCTAACAAGTAGATTACTCAGACATGATCATGCAAAACATAACAATAAACAAAATATTTTACATAAAAATATAAGAGTAAGAAATAATGGAGTTTCAATCAATCTATGAAGGAGTATATGATCTTATCTCCAAAATATCTTTAAGTAAAATAAACTTTCACCTAAATAGTGGCTGAAAACTAGAATATATAGGTTAAATCACATCGAGTGGTCTTCTTGAAAATAGTATAAACTTTTGAGACAAAAGCTCAATTCTAGGAAATAGAGTTGGCCTTGTAGAACCGCATCAGTGTCGATCGACACTCTATCCATATATCGACTCTTGCTTCTGTTTTCTTGCACAATTATGGGTTTTCTTCTATTTAATCTCCAAATGGCTCCATAATCTCTATAATTCTCCAATATGTACATAGACCTCAAAATAAACTCTATAAAAGAATTATACCATGGCTTAAAAATAGTAAATACCGTGGTATATCACTAATAAAAATCTGCTCATGGTAAATGTAGTATAAATAAAACTGTTTGCTATGAATTTGTATGTAGGGACAGAACTACATCATGAAATAGTTATTGGTAAGAAATTATCATAACTCTATGCATTTTATTTGATTAACTTTAAGCAATTGATCGCATTTCTGATATAATTTAACTAAAATCTTTACTCGAACCACATTTATTTTTTGTCTACTCAATTCACATATTCATATGTAGAATCAAAATTGATAAAATTACGCTGTTTAATTTTGGTAAATAATAAAATATTTTGTCGCATTTACATTTTTTATTTTAACAGATATAAAGAAACTCCACTCATTTCAAACTATTTTACAGATGAAAAATGGAAAGTTAGTTTCCACAATTTGGCTATTTACTATAACCATGTATATAACGAAAACATGTGTTTAATTTTAAAGTGTTTGCAATCAGCAAGTTTATTCTCTTACTATCTTTATGTAGAATAGTATTTTAAGTTACAGTTGAATATATAAATTATGTTTAAAAGTCAATTGTTAATAATAAATGAGAAATTTTAATATTAACTAGAAAAAGATTGTTATGTTGAATCCAAAAAGTTCAAACATAAGTATTTAGTTATCCAATTTTTTTATTGTCATCAGCATAAACAAACTCGATTCATGCTATGTGAACCAAAAAAAGATTGAATGTCCATATGTAAAAATTAGGTTGTTTGACTCCTAGCTACACATGCTAGACTGTTTGTATGTGTATTTTGAGTTTGGTGAACGTGTTTTACCTCAAAAGTACTGAAGCATTCCTTTAGTCATTGTATTTCTTCAAGGTAAGTTACAAAAGCATGTTATTTTTCTGGTTTTGAAACCATCTTCACCAATTGTGAACAATCTATCGCAAAAATCACATAAAACTGTCGCAAAATTGTCATGCATTCCACCGTACAAATGAAAGCCTAGTTCTGCATGCAAGAGAAATAAACGACATCTTGTATTTCTTGCCCCCATTAATCCCTCAAATCGTTATAGTGTACAATACCAACCATTTGTAGAAAATAATTTGTTACCCTTTCAAGACCCATCTATGAAGCACAATCTGTGTACTTTGGGTATATAGTTTTATGATTCCTCATCTCTGTTTTCTGTGAATATGGATTGGGATCCAGTCTACGTCCTTACCACATGTGCCTCACTCCATAAAGTTGCTTCTACTCTCTGCTAAGTGTAAAGTATTTTTTGGATTTTTGTCAAAACCATTAAAAACCTTGCATTACGCTCTTTCAAATATATCATAGGATCCAACCAAATTGATGATCCTCTAAATAAGGTGTAATCCTTCAAAACAAATAATCTATATTCGCATAAACTAATTGCATGAGAAAACTGCCTAGTTTCGAATCTCGAGACACGATGTTATGCAATTATTTATAATTATTAATTTTGTTTTCAAACTATTATTTTTGCATAATATGACAGTTGTTTATTACTCTTCCGTTTTTACCAGTATGGATTACCTCTTCTGGAGACTTCAAAAAGATAGTGATTTTAGCTATTTCCCCTGGATATTATGGTATATTTAGAAAAATAGAAAAAAGATTTATATGAATACAAATGGAAATCTACTCGTAATATTACATATTGCTGAAATAGAAAGTGTGATTTGGGCTGAGGCGCAATTGCTGGACAAAGGACAACAAGGCTTTATTCAATAGGTTCCGAGGATCCTACGGGGCAATTTTTGGATAATATGATAGTATGTTGTATTGATGGATCATGGAGAGAGGAGGATATTTTCACAGGACAAGGATGGTTCTGTCGAAGAGTGGAGTCGTCAGAAGTAATGATGGGTGCAATGAACCTTAGACGAAGTCTATCACCTATGCATGCGGAGTGTGAAGCCCTAATTTGGGCAATGGAGTGTATGAAGACCTTGCAGATCTCTGATGTAGTTTTCGTGACGGATTGTTCTCAACTGGTGAAGATGGTGTCGACACTTGAAGAATGACCAGTTTTCTCTACATACATGGAAGAATTCAGATGCAATAAGACTTTCTTCCCTAGTGTCGAAACTTGAAGAATGACCAGTTTTCTCTACATACATGGAAGAATTCAGATGCAATAAGATTTTCTTCCCTAATTTCCGGATCAGACATATCCCAAAGACACAAAATAATATTGCGGACAAGCTTGCACGTGGTGCAAAGAGTTCTGCTACAGCTATTTTTATGTCGATTCAACCCTCCAATACCCCCTCCTCCGGTTTGGCTTTCTGGATCGGAAGGACTAGTTACTTAGTTTCGTTTCATATGTTGTCAAAAAAAATTGCATAATATAGTATGATGTTAAGGGGAATGCAGAAAATTAAAACTGATAAAAAAATTTCATAAAATTGATCTTAGATAAATTGATTCATAAATTTACGAAAATCATAAAAACAAGTCGAGATGTCCCATGTTCAAATCTCGAGAAACGTATATTATTATTATTATTATTATTATTATTATTATTATTATTATTATTATTATTATTATTATTATTATTATTATTATTATTTAATGATTTTTATTAATCGCACAATCGTTAGTAAATTTCTTCTTTGAGGTTCAATGGATGTATACGGTCACGGAGGGTGGGGCTAGAGACGACAATCTTCTTGTCTCCCTTTCGAACGACGGCATCGTCGCTGGGGGTTCTCTCTCATGCCGTCGGAGATCATTGCTGTTGAGTGTTTTGAGTTGGTTCGTGGTTGGATTCTCTGTCCGGTTCAGGTTTGGGAATGGCAGCTGGAAGCTGTAGGAGCCGTTGCAACAAGGTTTGAGGGCGCCTTTCTCTCGGTAGCTCGCGGTGCCCGATTCCCTTCCCCGATCGCTTCCGGTTCTTTGGTCTGACACTGTTTTGTTGCTTGCTGGGTATTGTGCCGGTTAGGCCATTGTTAGGAGTTAAGGTCTTTATCGTTGTAGGTTGTGTTTAGTTTATTTACTGCATCCCGCTACTAGTGTCTATGTAATTTCTGTAAAAAATTGAAAACTTGGTATAATAATTTAACATTTTACCAAAAAAAAAAAAAAAATTCTCTGCAATTTTTCGAGTCAACATGTCCCATGTTCAAATCTCAAGAAACACATATTATTATTGTTATTATTATTATTGTTATTATTATTATTAACTATATTAGTGTCACAATCGTAACTGAATTGTCTTCTTCTTTGAAACAACTTTTACGAGTCGACGTGTCCCATTGTATATATTTATTATTATTGTTATTAGTAAAATTCGTTTAGATGATCATTTTTAGTTTATTTTCACAAAAATAAATTTTTATGAATTTTTATTAAAAGATAAATATACACTATACCTTTAGAATTAACTAATCTAAAACTTAGGATTTAAAGTTAAAGAGTTGGGTTTTGCGGATGAATAAAAATTTAAAAAAGAAAAAATAAATATTAAAATTTTCAGAAAAAAAAGTATTTTGGTCATTTTTTTTTTGAGTTATTTTTGTGACAAAAACTTAAAAATGACTATTTGAGAAAATTACTATTACTATTATTATTATTATTATTATTATTATTATTATGCTTATTCACTAATGACATAATCATAATCAAATAGCCTTTTTCTTTAAAACTTATTTTGACTTCTCTGCAATTTCCTCCATAGGTGTCATCCCATATATTTTTTACAGCAAAAAAACATTTACAGACTCATATTGACTCTGTAAACTAATTCGGTAACTCCGCATCCATGTGAACGACGAAAGACAGTATCTGCCCATATTAATCATAAGTAATTGTAATTTTGCCCTTCTATTATTGTTTCTTCATCAAATATGTTGATTTAATCTCTAATATTCTATTTCAATCACTAAAAATCTAGAAAATGAATTACTTTTATGAAAATGATTTATTTACTGAGAGTCTGAATGACAACATAAAAAACAAATGCGCAACAATTGTGATGTGATTATATATGTGTGTGTGTAAAAAAAATGTTATTATTAACTGCAATGCGATACTATGCGATTAGAAATATTCAAAGCCAGAATACAGTGAAAGTGTTACTCACTGTAGAGTAGGTCTAGGCGTTCGGAGGTCCCGTCGATTTCAGTTCGGTTGATTGGGATTTTTGGATTTTTGGTGTTATGTTCAAAAGTCTCTTTTGGATTTTACTAATTATCGGGTCGGATTCGGTTATGTTCCTTCCGGGTTCGGTTCGGATCGGATTGTAACCGATGTTTGAAACCGTCCAAATTAGTTAAATTATCTAAATTAACTAAAAAGTATTCAAAATAATAAATAAAAAAATTACAAAAATATTTTGAATACTCTAAAATATCTTAATCACCTAACATATATAAAACATTAACATATTTAACTACTTTTACATATTATCGGATCTTAGTTTGGATTTTGGTTAGGTTTCAGTTATAACCAAACCCCAAAATACTAAGCTCATAAGTCATGTTCGAATATTTTTGTATAACAGTTCAGATCCGAATTTTGGTTATTCCGGTTTGTTTTGAGGTAGGTATTTCGGGTTGGGGTAAAAACGCCCAGGCCTTCTGTAGAGCGTTCTGTTTCCGTGGAATCACTCAACGGCTGCGTTTTAGAAGGTGGGTCTGACCTATAGTGTCGAGCATATGGACATTGGAAGTTGGAACACCTCGAATAACCCTAAAAAGTTGGAAAGACAAAAATATTTCTCTATATAATAAAAACCTAATAGTATTTTAATGCCTAGTAAATGTACCTCCCACCTAACTTTGTTTGGTGGTGTATCAGTCAAAAAAAAAAGACGGGAACCGATAAACCAAGTATTGCATTAGAAAACAGAAATGCCAAATCAGACAAAGCAAGTCAGAACGCCGTCGTTTAGTCCACGTAGAGTAGACTTGTCCTACTATTGACCGATTATAACCGGTAAACATAAATTCGTTGAAAAAACTCCGTTTAAAGTCCGTCTCGTTCCGTTTGTCCGCACTATAAATAAGAAGCTTCTTCGCCCAATCCTCTCTTTTCTTCCTCTTCCCTCTCCCTATAAATCTCCCCTTTGTCTCCTCCTCCTCTTCTCACATTTCTCGGAGACTTCCGTCGGAGAACAATCAACTTTCAGCTCCGACGAATTTTTCCTTTTATCATCTTCTTCGCCGGAGGTTCGATTTACTTTCTCTCTTAGGAACAAACTCACTCTGCTTGTATCCCAGTTTGATTCTTAGATCTGGTTTATATCACTCATCAAAGTTGACTCTGTCGGATCTTGATCTGTCTTTGTTTCATTTGATGGAGCAATGAGAGTTCATATTCAAAATGATTTGACAAGTGGATAAGCTAATAATCGCGCGATCCAACAGTAGTTACATTAGGTTCGAGTCAACTGATGTTGTGTGTAATAATCTTGTTTTATGATTTCAGATCTTGGTCTAGTCAGACTGTAAGCGAGATGGAATCACTTGGACTAAGAGCTGTAGGTTCGCACTGTTCTCTATCGGAGATGGACGATCTTGATCTGAATCGAGCATTATTAGACAGACCGAGGTTGAAGATCGAACGGAAGAGATCTTTCGACGAGAGGTCAATGAGTGAACTATCTAGGCACGATTCTCCAAGAGGCAGGTCGGTTCTGGACACGCCTCTCTCTTCTGCTAGAAACTCCTTTGAGCCTCATCCTATGATGGCTGAGGCTTGGGAGGCTCTACGGAGGTCTATGGTCTTCTTCCGTGGCCTTCCTGTTGGTACTCTCGCTGCCGTCGATAATACTACCGACGAGGTCTTAAACTACGACCAGGTACCAATCAAATATTATCTATCAGTGGGTTGGCTCGTAGCTCTATATATTAATTTGAATGCTGTCTTCTGTTCCTGTAGGTGTTTGTGCGTGATTTTGTACCCAGTGCACTGGCGTTTCTGATGAATGGTGAATCGGACATAGTGAAACACTTTTTGCTCAAGACCCTTCAGCTTCAAGATTCCGAGAAGCGTGTTGACCGTTTCAAGCTTGGGAAAGGTGTGATGCCTGCGAGCTTCAAGGTGAGTCACGATCCCATCCGAGAGACGGACCACCTGGTTGCAGATTTTGGTGAAACCGCCATTGGACGAGTGGCCCCTGTAGATTCAGGCTTCTGGTGGATCATCCTTCTCCGTGCTTACACCAAGTCTACCGGAGATTTGACTCTCTCGGAGACACCAGAGTGTCAAAAGGGAATGAAACTCATCCTCTCTTTGTGCTTGGCTGAAGGGTTCGATACCTTCCCCACGCTGCTTTGTGCTGATGGATGTTCCATGATTGATCGTAGAATGGTAAGTTATTAAGGTCGTCCTCTTGGCTGTAAACTAGTTATTGTTTCTTGAATTGATTGGTTGTTTGCTCTTGAATGTGAAGGGTGTTTATGGGTATCCAATTGAGATCCAAGCGTTGTTCTATATGGCTCTGAGATGTGCCTTGTCAATGCTAAAGCCTGATGGAGATGGCAGAGAGTGCATTGAGAAGATCACTAAGCGACTTCACGCCTTGAGCTTCCATATGCGTAACTACTTCTGGCTTGATTACCAGCAGCTCAATGACATTTACAGGTATTAATTAATTATACTGTTTTTGGGTGAGATGATAATTCTAAACTTGAAACTGATACATCTTTTATCTGAAGGTACAAGACTGAGGAATACTCACACACGGCGGTGAACAAGTTCAATGTGATGCCAGACTCAATACCAGATTGGGTTTTTGACTTCATGCCTCTCCGGGGAGGCTACTTTGTGGGTAATGTAGGACCTGCCCATATGGACTTCCGGTGGTTTGCACTCGGCAATTGCGTCTCCATAATGTCTTCGTTGGCCACTCCTGATCAGTCCATGGCCATTATGGACCTTCTTGAGCACAGGTGGGATGAGCTTGTAGGCGAGATGCCCCTCAAGATTTGTTATCCTTGCCTCGAGGGCCACGAGTGGCGCATCGTCACTGGCTGTGACCCCAAGAACACACGGTGGAGCTACCACAACGGTGGTTCTTGGCCAGGTCTGTTTTCTTTCCCTTAAGCCTGATTTCATAACTGAGATAGATTGAATTGTGTCAACACGTATCAAAGAATTGATTTGATTCTGACCATGCCGTTTTCTGTTGTTTCTGCTCCAATGTACAGTTCTGTTGTGGCAGCTAACTGCAGCCTGCATTAAGACAGGAAGACCGCAGATCGCGAGACGTGCGGTTGACCTGATAGAATCGCGTCTTCACAGAGACTGTTGGCCAGAGTATTACGACGGTAAGCTTGGACGGTACGTGGGGAAACAGGCTAGGAAATATCAGACATGGTCGATAGCAGGTTACTTAGTGGCTAAAATGTTGCTGGAAGATCCTTCACACATCGGTATGATCTCTCTCGAAGAAGACAAACTTATGAAGCCAGTTATCAAGCGATCTGCGTCTTGGCCGCAACTTTGAAAAACCGATCTCGTTTCTGATCTGCTCAGTACTTGTCACGTTATAATTTTTCTTGTTTTTGTTTTTGTTTTTGTTTTGTTTTGCTTGGCTGTTTGTATGATAATGATGATATTCAAAACTTCTCCGGAAGATGGGGTCACAGACTTTATTGATTGCTTCTTTCTTGCCTTGCAAGTAAGAAGAAAAGAAATGGAAAAAGCTCGTTTGCCGTTTTTTTATTTCAACATTACACCTTTTTCTTTGTTGCCGTTTCAATCGACAGTTTGTCTTCTTTTTTTTCTAATAAATGTTAAATTTTATTCGTCCAAAAAAAACTGTTTTACATTTGAGATAGAATGTTTAAAGAAAAGATTAATCTTCTATATCATATTATCTTGTGCCAAACCAAATTCTAACTTTCCTCCAATTTGATCTCCTTGTCGTCTTATAATTTGAGAGTCAAACGAACATTTTGACATCTCGGTTGATATCCGACCAGTCTGTCCACTGCAGCTTTATCTAGCAATTTAGAGAGGACATTCATACAAATGACAAACAGAGAAAGTGATAACGTGCAACCTTGTCTCCAACCTTGTCTCAGCCCTCTTCTACTGTTGAAGTAACCAACTAATTTTCCATTTACTTGGACTTATAATGATGCTGTAGATACACATAGATGAATCCAGTGTATATACTTTGCAGGAAATCCCAAAGCTTCCAATGTTGTTAATAGAAATGACCATTGTACTGAATCGAAGACCTTGGAGATATCAATCTTCACGGCACATCTAGGAGAAATCTCTGTCTTGTGGTAATCTTTTACAAGTTCAGTTGCTAAAAGAAGGTTCTCCATCAACAACCTATCTTTTACAAATGTGGATTGATTTACAGAGTTAAACTTTGGCATAATACCCTTCAGACAATTTGCTACGAACTTTTGATATCACCTTATACATGACATTGCAACACGAGATTGGTCTATAATCTTTCATCTCCGTAGCTCTTTCCTTTTTCGGTATCAAGGCAAGAATAGCTGAGTTGATACCTTTTGGAATGAAGCCTTTCAGAAAGAAAGATTGTACCGCCTTAACAATATCATTTCCCACTATCGACCTAGCAAACTTGAAATGTTTTGTAGTGTATCCATCTCGACCAGGTGATTTGTTGGATGGCATATTAAATACTACTGCTCTTATCTCCTCTTCTGAAACCCCACTTATCAACATCCTTTGATCTTCCTCAGTGAATCTAAACTGGAGTAGATTCTGAAGAATCTCAACTGCTGGTGTTTCATACTCATGTGACATATAGGCAGGGGCGGACCCACGTTGAAAGTGGTGGGGTCAGCTGACACCACAAAAAAAATTCCTTATTAATAGCATGAATAAAATAAATTGAACCTACAAACTTTTGATTCTCTAAACCCACAAAAAAATGTTTGGACCCACAGGCTAAAGCCCAACATATTTGGCGATGGATCTAACAATTAGAAAAATAAATTTTAAAAAATTTTGTTTCCTAAACCCTTTTAACATATTTAACCTATTTTTTTCTCTGTTTCTAGAATAGATTTTTTATTGTGTTTTCAACTTCCTTCTCTTCTCTTCTCCAAATCCATAGTGCATTCTATGTAAACTCAGATTTTACAATTAAGCTTTTATATTATTGTCTTCTACTAACGTTAATCAATTACTAGGTGATAACCCGCGCCCTACGTGGGGGTGAGTAGATTTAAAAATATTATCTTTCAATTTGTAGACATAATAAAGGTTAAAGTCATAGTAAGAAAAATATATGTAAGAAAATACGGGTTATAGCTAAGAATTTTAGTATGTCAATATAAATTTATATGTGATCGACTTTAAAATTAAATTGTATATTTGTTTGCATAAAGGTAAATTATAAATATAAGATTAAATGAAACATAAGCAATAGTTTAATAAAATATGAAAGGAACAATGTATCAGAAAACAAAAGAAAATAAAAAAAATAGAGACAAAATAACTGTTGTCAATAATGTCTTTAGAAGTCTTCGTTTGCAATCCTATTATGAGCAATAAAAAGAGATCATCTTGCGAAATTAAACATATTATTTTAAAAAATCTTCCCTTAGTTTTTTGTGTTTGCTAGAAATATAATGCTAAAGGAGTTTAGAGAAGGAGGAAATGGAGAGGAGATGTAAACGAACACGTCTACTATTTATATATGAACGGAGCCTAGGTCTTTCCTCACCACGCCAAAGTTAATACTGTATATACTACTTGCCTTGTTGTACAAAATTGTGAAATGTTTGGATGTCAAATAGATAACAAAATGAAGTTCTAGTCCCGCAAATTTAATTTCAAAAATATTCTCCGGTCGATTAAGGTAAGTGTAAATCAAAGATGGACAATTTGAAATTCGTAATAACTTTGAAACTAGAGTTGAACCCGCGCGTCCGCGCGGAAATTCATTTTTTCTTTTGATTCCATTTTTATTATTTTTGGTAAAATATGTTTTGGTATAGTATTGATAGGGCAAGCTAAGTTACTGATTCATCTGTTGTTGCTGTACATTACAAACGTCTACAGTTAGAACCATTTCAAGCGACACTTCCTCACAGGAGGTGTTTTGTTTCCACGTATGTAAGCATTTAACTTGAACTCACCATGATGTTTTAAAAAGTTTGAGATTTTTGAGAAAAGTAAAAATTGTTTTCTTAGACATGTTTAGTTTGTTTTGTGAATAAAAATGCGCTTAAACATAACATGAATGAGATTATATATTTTTTTGTTTCAAGTGTGTAGGTTAAATAAAAAATCTTAACTAAATCATGATTTGAACGTATTGAAAACAGAATATACGTTTTTGATATTTTTTAATATCCAGTCCTTAAAGGTTTATCATTTTTTGTTAGCTAATATAGGAAATTTTGATTTACTAACAAAATATAATAGCATCCAATAAGAATGTAGTTAAAAAGGTATATTCGTATATTTAGTTAAGTAAAACTTGATTCACACGTTTCGAAAACATAATATGCAGATATTTACGTGGTAAGATTAATATGGTTTTAGTAGATGTGGTTGTTTAAAAATAGGGAAGGTATTTGGAATGTAATTGATTTTAGTAAAATACGAAATTATTAGTTTGTTTCTGTGCATCGAAAATATATGTAGATTCTAACTAACCAAATAAAGTATTTTAAGTATATTTTATATTTTATACAAACCTACTGTTTGATTCGGAATTTTTTTGACGAAACCAGAAACAAACCCGACAATCTAATCACTGTTTATTTTATGTTATAGGTTTTATTCAATTGGTGTATAATAGTAGTCAATCGAATTATGATAGATTGGTATTGATACAGCATAGAAAACTAAACCGAGGTATAGTTGGTTATGAAACACGTTAATTTCGGGTGAGTATGTAAATTTAGTTAAGCTGGTTTAGTAATATTGTAAAATGATGCTGCTAAAAGGCAGTGGCAGATTTTGTAATATTGAACATGAAAGAATGGTTAATTACCAGTTGAAACACGTTTGTTTTTATTTCTGCAGACTAAATTAAACCAAGGCAATATTGGATAACAAACCACGTTATTTTAGGTGCACTCGGTTTTGAAAAATTTATTATGCAGGGTTAGTAAGTTAAAACGGTTGTGTTTTAAGGAAGTGGCATAGAAGGGTAATTATTCAGGAAAACTCAGGGTCAAATCTTATTTGTACTCCTGTTTTAATAGTTTAGATGGTATAATTTGATTCAAATAACATCTATGGTACTTAAGTTAAATCCGTGATATAGAAATTTTTTTTTTTAATTCAACTTTTTCCTTGAATACGCTAACATTCTAAACTTTTTTTGTATAATATATTCGATCCCGTGATCAAGTCAATTTGAAATAACCTTTAAAATTTGAAGCATTAATTTTTGGGAATAATCCATTAATTGTGTTGCTTTGAATATAAAAGATCATAAAACGATTTGGCATATTATACTTTGACTAAATTAAATCTAAGAAATGGTCATGGTACTTTCATATGGTCATGGCATATTACCTCTTCGTACCATGACTAATTAGCATTACAATTGAAGTGATAATTATGGAAACAGAACAATTATGGTTAACATGCAATGGAGGAGATTTGAAGCTCATATTAGATTTTCAAAACATTATGATAAACATGGTTAACTTGTTGGAGGATGAGATATGAACTGCAATCATGGTTATGATATTTTCTTACAAATGGGCGTATCAAGCTTAAAGAACCAATTCGAAGTGCAAAGAACTTAATATAAAGAAGTTTAATAGATTAAAGAACCAATCGTTTACTTAAGCTTAAAGAATTATCACCACACATATACTTGGATATATTGTCAAGGTTCTTCACCGAGGAACATAATTATAACAATAAAGACTCTCTTTGAATGGTAATAAAATGTTTCCTTATTTAAAGATCCGATTTTTTTAAAGATCCAAATGTAATGTTGTGAAGATAATTTTGCTCGAAAATCTTATAATATAATGTAATGACCAGTGACATTTGTTTGTAATTAGTCTAGTTGAGGAAGGGCTTTTAAAAAAATGAGGTGAGAGAGCTTGTGGTGATGACACCTAGGAAACGACACACATGTAATAAACACATGAAGCCAATGTTATTTTTTATCAATGCTCCTCAAATAATAAAAAAGGGATATATGTACGTTACAACAATTTAGTTTTACGTAATTGTTAATTTTTTAACAAACTCAATTGAACTTTTTTTTGTTCTTAGTCTACAGATGAGAAATTGTCGCTTTTGTTTTGTTTCTATGTATATTATATCTTTTTAATAATATATTTTATATTTTTTCAGCAGAATCAATGGAAAACTTTGTGAATTTAAAAAAGAAAAGAGCCATCCTCGTCTTGTGATTTAGATGATTTACCATGGGATCCTGCTGATCGGAAAAAATATCTGAATACCCTTCAAATCAAAGAGATGGGGTAATTCGTAGATATTTGATTAGAGGTCCTTGCCAACCTCATGGTCATATCTTTAAACAGAAAATGATATCAGGTGCAATGAGACGATTTAATCATGCTTGGTTTGATCAGTATAAGAACTGGTTAGAGTATAGTATTAAGAAAGACGCTGCGTATTGCCTATGTTGTTACTTGTTTAGAGATAGTAATGGAAAAGGTGGAAAAACTGATGCATTGAGTAACGAAGGTTTTTCTAACTGGAATAAGTTTAGTAGGCTTGCAGAGCATGTGGGACAAGTTAATAGCTTTCATAATAATGCAGTTATGAAATGTGAAAACTTGATGAGACAAGGTCAGTCTATTAAGCATACTTTGCATAAGCAGGATGATATTACCAAGAATGAGTGTCGAATTCGGTTAAATGCTTCAATTGATGTTTCCAAATGTTTGTTGCGACAAGGTCTTCCTTTTCGTGGTCATGATGAGTCAGAAACATCTGCTGATAAAGGAAATTTTATGGAGCTTCGGAAATACACTGCTGAGCAAAATGAAGCTGTGAGTAAGGTTGTCTTACAAAATGCTCCAGGAAATAATCAGATGGTGTCTTCGAAGATTCAAAAATATATTGCGCATTGCTTTGCAGAAGTAATCAAATCTATTATTGAAGAAATTGATCATGACGTTTTTTGTTTGCTGGTTGATGAATCTGCTGACGTTTCCGATAAAGAACAAATGGCAGTAGTAGTTTGGTTTGTTGATAAAAGTGGGAATGTCAAAGAAAGATTCATTAGCATTATACATGTGGCTGAGACATCTTCAGCATATCTGAAATCTGCTATTGATTCTTTGTTTGCTAAGCTTGGGTTGAGCATAAAAATGTTGAGAGGACAAGGTTACGATAGCGCAAGTAATATGAAATGTGAATACAATGGACTAAGGTCACCGATTTTACGGGAAAACACCTCAGCTTATTGTGTCCATTGTTTTGCTCATCAACTTCAATTGGTTGTTGTGGCTGTTGCAAAAAAACATTTTGAGGTTGGAGGATTCTTTGATATGATTTCTCTATTGTTGAATGTGGTTGGAGCTTCATGTAAGAGAAAGTATAAGATTAAAGAAGATCATAGAAAAATGATTGAGGAAGATATTCTTGATGGTAAAATCAACACATGAAAAGTGTTGAATCAAGAGGTTGCTATTCAGAGACCAGGGCAGACACGTTGGGGTTCTCACTACAGAACTTTGTTGCGTTTGATTGAGTTATTTTCTCCCATCATCAATGTGCTTAAACATATTCAGAATGAGAGCTTGGAAGACTCGAAAAGGCGACAAGCATATGGTCTTCTTGTATACTTCCAGGATTTTGATTTTGTGTTTTATTTGCAAATGATGGTTCACCTTTTAGGACTTACAGATAGCTTATCCAAAGCTTTGCAACAAAGGGATCAAGACATTTTGAATGCTATGTCACTGGTGAAGTTAACAATGAGATAACTCCAAGATTTCAGAGATAATGGGTGGCATTCTTTGATGGATAAGGTCCTTTCTTTTTGTGAGAAGTATGAAATTGAGAAGGTTGATATGGAAGATGAATTTATTCACCCAAAGAGACCAAGGAAAAAAACAGGAATACAAAACATGCATCACTACAAGGTCAATTGGTTATATGCTGTTTTGGATTTGCAACTTCAAGAATTTAATGATCGCTTTACTGAGGTAAACACCGAGTTGCTTACATGTGTTGCTTCTTTATCTCCTATTGGTTCATTTTCTGAGTTTGACCAATCGAAGTTGATGAAATTAGCCAAATTATATCCATTGCTTTCGATCCCGTAATACCTTGCTTTCCCATTTTTGATGTATCCCAAAGATCCTGATCGTCCACCATTGACTCCGGGAGATTCCGATCTGCCATCGGAACCCTGGAGCCAGCTCTGGTAGAGAGCCTCAGTGCATATGTCGTACGAAACCCCAAATCGGCTCAGAATCGTCAAAATCGCATGCTTACCAAAACGGTGCAAATGTCATAGTGTAGCTTTTATGCTATTTACGTTTGCATGAGAGATATCTATGAGACTATTTCTTAATGTTTCAAGGGTTTAGAGATTTGAATTGGTTTTTCATTATGCAATATTAGTAAGAGCTCTGACCCCTAATTTTAAGCCTTCACTGTGTCTTTTTTTTTGTTGCTTAAATGTGACTACGAATCTAGGCTTTACTGATACGTTTCATGTTTGATAATGTTATGTGTTCAGTTTTAATTGATGTTATGGTTAGACAACATTTTTACTAGCAACTCAAATGTTTCACACCAAAACCATTAGAATGTTTGAGGATCTTGAGGATATTGATTATATATTGTCTCTGATTAAAAAAAGTATTGAAACGGGAGTGAACCTGATGAGGATTGAGATGGATATGTTTGAACTTGAAATTGGCTATTTGTCATGACTCATGATGTATATGAAGATGATGATCTGATAGTCAGAGCTTGAGAACAGAATAATACAAGAAGATGAGATGGGTTATTAAAACTGTAATTAAGTGCTTTATAAAGATATTGCATTTTAAGTAGGTTGTGCTAGACTACTGTTTGAGAAACAATTCTCAATAAAATCTAATATATCTATAAGTAGCCTTGTCTTTGGTTCAGTTTTCCCACTCTACCAAAATATGGGATAATTTGGTCTCTTTCCAAGGCGAATCCATGATCAAAATATTAGTGAGCTTCTACCAAATCCTAAGAACATCTTGAACAGTTTTTGAACCGAGTTTGGTCAGGACTCATACGATAAGACCAAAATCGTCGGTGGGATAGTTCGAACGCATTTTCTATTGATCGGAAAGTGTTCGGTTTACAAATGAGGAAATAAACTGAAAAGTAAGCTGGTGTTCGGAGAGCTGGCCGGAAAGTACAAGTCAACAAGAATATAATGTGTAAACCCTAGTTTCTAGTTGCCAAGTATGTGTGTGAATGTTCGGATCCTCCTTCTCCGTCAGTTTCTTCCTCTCTTTATAGATTAGTCTTTCCTTCATGTATCTTAGGTCATCTTTAACCTAATAGGCTCTGGTCCTTCTCGGGCCGAGCAACTGGACCGACAAATCGAGCTTTAAGCCGAGCTGGTTCGCCTATCTTGTGGAGCCAAGCAAAGTATTTTCAAGCCGGGCCCACACCTTTTGTTGGGAGTCGGTAAGCCGAAGTGATGTATCTATTCAGCTTAGCGGGTCGGATCTTCTATTTTATCGAACTTGTAAAGGGATAAAATTCATCTCCTACAATAAGCTTCATGATTGCTATTAACAAGTTTTAATTGAGAAACTAGAGATTGCCCCGTGCACCCGCGTGGGTATTGGTTCTTACATTTTTATACATTGATATTTTTTTTTTTCATAATTAGTGTTATACATTTTAGATGTATCGTAATATAACTAATTGTATTCAAAAGACTTGGACCGAATCAGATAATATGGTTATTTTTAGTACAAATATTTAAACCCGTTTCAGGTAATATTCAGGTAATATGGTAATAGCCTCTGGTCCTTCTCGGGCCGAGCAACTGGACCGAAAAATCGAGCTTTAAGCCGAGATTGTTTGCCTATCTTGTGGAGCCAAGCAAAGTATTTTCAAGTCGAGCCCACACCTTTGGTCGGGAGTCGGTAAGCCAAAGTGATGTTTCTATTCGGCTTAGCGGGCCGGATCTTCTATTTTATCAAACTTGTAGAGGGATAAAATTCATCTCCTACAATAAGCTTCATGATTGCTATTAACAAGTTTTAATTGAGAAACTAGAGATTTCCCCATGCACCCGCACAGGTATTGGTTCTTACATTTTTATACATTGATATTTTTTTTTATAATTAGTGTTATACATTTTAGATGTGTCATAATATAACTAACTGTATTCAAAAGACTTGGACCGAATCAGGTAATATGGTTATTTTTGGTACAAATATTCGAACCCGTTTCAGGTAATATGGTAATAGGCTCTGGTCCTTCTCGGGCCGAGCAACTGGACCGACAAATCAAGCTTTAAGCCGAGCTGGTTCGCCTATCTTGTGGAGCCAAGCAAGTTATTTTCAAACCGAGGCCACACCTTTGGTTGGGAGTCGGTAAGCCAAAGTTATGTTTCTATTCGGCTTAGCGGGCCGGATCTTTTATTTTATCGAACTTGTAGAGGAGTAAAATTCATCTCCTACAATAAGCTTCATGATTGCTATTAACAAATTTTAATTGAGAAACTAGAGATTGCCCCGTGCACCCGCGCATGTTTTGGTTCTTACATTTTTATACATTGATATTTTTTTTCATAATTAGTGTTATACATTTTAGATTTGTCATAATATAAATAATTGTATTCAAAAGACTTGGACCAAATCAGGTAATATAGTTATTTTTGGTACAAATATTCGAACCCGTTTCAAATACATTTGTTATTTGAAAATTTTAAGTTCTATACATCAGGACTGAACTCATCCAGACCCATAAATACCTAACTCAAACCCCACATTATAATATTCAAGCGGGGCCTTCTTTCCAAACAAAAAAAACGATACCCGAAAAAAACAACAGATACCTACATGGGTAGCCAATGTTTACGCCTAAATGATTTTATAAACTAATAAAAAGAATCTTTCTATTGTTTGGCAAAATTAAGTGAAATAGAAAGAGTTTTTTATTTAGTAAAATAATTATATGGAGTGAAAAATTAAGTGACAATAAATGTAATATATTTTTATTATTTTGATTTAAGTTATTATTTTATTCACAAAACATGTCTTTGAATTATGTTTTTGGCTACATAATTTTCCATCGATTGAAACAAAAAAAATAGTAAAAAAACAAAACCGAACGTTTAACCATATGCAAAACCCATTTACTTTACATTTTTGATTTTATAATTGGAACATAGTTTATGTTGATTAACTAATAAATAAAAAAATTGTCTTATTATTATTATGGTAATATAATTAATGATGTGATGTATTGTTACAGTAACAATTATTGAAATTGTTTAATTGAATGAAATATGAAAAAAATAATTAATATAATTATATTAATAAAATTACTAAAATGACACTATACTTCTTTTTTATACTGTTATTCATGTTTCGAAACAATTTTCATTTATACTGATATTTATGTTTTCAAATAATTCCAATGTGTACTTCAATTTTAATAATATAGATATATATAGATGTGGAAAATGAAATGAATTCTTGATGAACCTGGCAAGGCCAATTAATAATTTATGGGACTTAGTTTCTTAAAAAACGTTGCTGAACAGACTATACGATGAGGCCTTCAAGAAACCAGATAACCTTCATATACCTCGATGATTCAATTTCTTATACAGTATCGGTTCTAACTAATCAAAAATTGAGAAAGCTGGTTTAAGATGTATTGACCATTGTAACAGAGAAGAAGACAAAGATCAAAAACAAATCCTCTTGGTGCTTAGAGCCTTCGAGGTTACACAAGTGCTAGATATCTATCTATATTATTAAAATTGAAATATTTTTTAAAAATAATTTTACTTTACCTTAATATTTACTAATATATGCCATTGAATTACTAACTATTAATTAATTAATTATTTTTTAGACTCTTCTTTATCCAAACTTACTATACTTAAATATTATCACTAACCAAACTTACCAAAAATAGAATTATACTTTAGCCGATTATTCTCTAACTAACTTTAACAGTAAATTAAACAAATTTGTTTAAAATATGACTACAAAATTTATATTTTACATATTCATATACAGTATTATTTCATTTAACATACAAAATATAAGTGTTTTTTGTTAAAACAAGTAAAGTTATTTTTCAAATATATGTTAAATAATTTGATGATTAATATAATTCACACACACACACACACATATATATATATATATATGTATGAATTATAAGAATACAACAAATAAATTTTAATTTTAATATTTTCCTAAAAAGAACATAGAAGTAGAATTTATTTGGCATATAAAAAACTTAGGGACATATCTGTCTATCTTCTATATTATTAAATTATCTTTGAAAATAACTTTGATTTCACCTTAATATTTACCAACTTGTACCACTGAATTAATAACTGTTAATTATTTAATTGTTTTGTTAGTTTTTTCTCTATCCAAACTTACCAAACTTAATTAATTAACCAAAATGATTTATTTTCTTATATTATTCTCTAACCAAACTTACAAAAATTTAAATTAAAGTATAGAAATATATAAATAAATACTTATATATATATACTTAAAAATAAAAATATGTAGTTTCAAAAATAATTTTTCGATTTTCAAAAATAAATTTTGAAAAATAAATTCGAAGAAAACATTATCTACGATTTAGTCTACGATTTAGTCTTTTTCCTCTTTTGTATTGACGTAGTTATGAAGTATGTGTTTTCATTCGTCTATATATCATGAACTTATTTCTCTTTTAATAAAATGTAAAATTAAAAGCAATTAAGACTTATGAGAAACCTTCAAGGTTTGAAAAATCGTCTTCACTTTTTGGTAAGTATATACCCAGAAATGTGAAGGATGCAATCAAAACCTCAACATGAATAGCAAGTGAAGGAAAAAAAATGGATTCTTTTTTTTATGTCAATTTTTCTTGTCAGGCGGAGGGGTGGATTCTTATCTTGGAATCCCAATGGATATCAGTGGCTCTAAACAAAAATTATTTTTGCTTTCGTAAAAGAAAGGCTACAAAATCAGGTTAGTGGTTGGACGGGATGATGGTTATCAAGGAGAGGAAAATATGTTCTGATAAAATCTATCTTACTGGTTGTACCTACGTATGTAATGTCGACCCTGCTACTACCTGTAGAGACTTGTGAGAATTTAGTTAGTTCCATTGCGCAGTTCTTGTGGAGCTTAAACCCACTTAAAAGAGGTATACATTGGCAAAATGGGAAAAGCTATACAGATCGAGAGAAGAAGGAGGGATTGTATTCAAGATGATGAGTTCAATCTTGCCCTACTAAAAACAGCTGGGGAGACTAGTGCAGTTACCAAATTCCTTATTAGCAAGGATTTTGAGGAAAAAATATTTGAGATGTAGTTCACCTTTTTGACTAAACAAGATTGACAATCCATCATATGAATGGACAAGTATAATAGCAATGAAACCATTAATATCATTGGGGATCAAACAAAAGATACACTTAGGGAATGAGATCAGAATTTGGGAAGACCATTGGATACCAATGATACCGGCATGACCAGGCCTATTGCACATGTCGTTCATCCAATGATGCCAGTAAGTGAGTTCTTAATAAGGTGCCCAAAAAGGTAGAATTCTGGCTACTAGAAAACTACGTCAGTCCATAAGATATCCCGCTGATTCAATCTTTGGGAATAAGTTAAGGAAATCATCGGGACGAGTATTGATGGAGTTATATAAATAACGTTTAGTACTGTAAAATCGGGCTACTGGGTAGCAACAAATTTTCTCAACAAAGAAACGTTGGAGCCACTTCCAGAACCTAGTATCGCAAAACTACAAGCCTTTGCTTCTCCACCAAAAATCCATCATTTTATATGGCAAATAATCTAAATACAACTCTATGTGACAAATAACTTAACACATCATCATATGTGACGCAACAATCATTGTCCAAGAAGTGGAGCAGAGAATGAAACTATTAACCGCACTATCTTTGAATGTCCGGCAAATTTAAAAACATGGTCTCTAGCAGCAACCCATCTCCACTATTGGTGTTCCCCAGCGCAAGCCAATACACAAATGTGGATTATCTATTCTGGCCAAAGAATGTATTGAAGATCCTGAGCTGGATAAAGACTAATACCCTTAGATAATATGCTATATTTGGAAAGCATGAATTATAAGTTATCCAGAGGGATACACATGGACCCATTGGAAACTGTCAGACACGCTGAATCAAAATGTCATGCTTAGTTTGAAGCTAATAGTAAATATGAAGAAATACCAGTGGTGCAAGTGCAACTAGGGCTGTTCAATATGGTAAAACCGAACCGTACCGAACCGAACCGAACCGAAATAGAAAATATGGTTTGGTTTTGGTATATACCATATAAACCGAATGGATATAATTTTATAAAAACCGTAGGATTTGGATATGGTTTGGTATATAACCGATTAAACCGAATAAACCGAATAAAACCGATTAAAAATAGAAATATGTAAATATGTATCTATTTTATAACAATACATGAAAATCTATTTGTTACATAAGTTAAATTTGTGTTAATAACTATTACCATAATTTTATAGTAATAAAAAACCTTAATTTGTAAAACACTTGAACTATAACTAAATAACAATACATCGCAATTCAGACATCTTATTTTCTAAGTCTTTTTTTGATCTTTTTGCTTTATTTTAGTCTTCACTAAATTAATATGAAGATTATAAATTTGATTGATAATAATTAATGGAAAATTTTCAATTGAAAAAGCATGACTTTAATGAACACTAAATATGGAAGAGTGGAAAAACTTTTCTTTCATGTTTCTTTTTTGTTTCGTATTTTTATTTTCAAAATTTCAAGCTTTGATTTTAGTTATATATTTGATTATTTTATCTGATGATAGAAGCATTTTTACTTTTTTGTTCATTTATTTGAATATGTAATATATTTTTAATAAATGACGGTGTTGACAATATGACTCTAAAATTTATATAATATGATCTCAAACAAAATAATTATGTTTTTTTGGTATAAAATCGAATAAACCGAAAACCGGCGGTATATAAACCGAACCGAACCGAAGTAAATATGGATTTAGAATGGTAGTTATATTTTACTAACCGAAATACCGAAAACCAAAAAAAACCGAACCGAAACCGAACCGATATCCGGATTGAACACCCCTAGGTGCAACAATCTCATGAATATGTCTCAACAACAGAGAGATGTATGATAGATGGATCATGGACACATGACACACTCTTTAATGGTTGTGGATGGACATGGAAAAATTCTAAAGAAGTAATTCAACTTTTGGAAGAAAAATCAATGCAGAAGAATCTCACACCTACATTCGGAACTTGAAGCTTTCTCATGGGCAATGGAGTGCATGCTGTAGCTATCGATGTGTCAGGCTTTTGGCACCAATTGTAAGGATTTAATCTCGATGATTCAAGATCCACAAGCATGGCTGAACTTTTCCACTGAACTGAAGGAGTTGTCAAGACTGAAGAATAGATTTTCTGATTTCTCGATTGTTTTTATTTCTTGTTCTGGAAATGTATCATTTGATTCATTAACTAAGATAGCAAAAAAATTTCATATGGATCTATATTACATTGGTTGTTTTGGTCTTTAGACAATTTCAAAATCTTTATAAATAAAATAGAGTTGTCTCTCTCTACAGGCTGCCACATCATCAGGAAGCATGGGGCATTTTTGGACACATGTCGTCTCACTAAACAAAATGTAAATTCTGTGTAATCGGTTATCTCATTCCCCTTTTTGAATTGCGCTTTTATTACAGTTTTGTATTAAGCCCAATCCTTTGAAAAAAATCATCAGAACCCACATAACATTAGGTTTCTTGTTCCTCTTACTATTGCGACCTCCCACACGAAATTTTCAAAAACTTTAATCGCCGTTCCATCTCCGTATTTTGTCCTAGCACCGACAGCATTGACCTCACCACGAAACCTGATCTGGAAGATGAAGGAGCCTCGCGCAACGAAGAGTTCATTGAGGAAAACAATGCTGAATTTGTGGAGCAGGCGATGGTTGAGAAGATGAGAGACTGCGTTTTGTCCAGAGGATCGTGGGTTAAGGATGACGACGAGTATCCTTTGTATCAGCCTGGATCGTGTCATTAGATTGACGAAGCTTCTGATTTCCAGAGGAACATAATGCGCGATTCAGACGATCTCAATTGGAGATGGAAGCCTGATGGTTGCGACCTTCCATGGTATGTTGCTTCTCCAGTTTTATCTCCTCCATTGTCAATCATTTGATCAGCATTTCACTTTCTAAGTCGTATAGCTGTGTTATTGTGTTGGCTGTGATCATTAGTTATATCCATTGGAGACTTTGGAGTAATCAAAATAAAAGCATTGTTCTTCAGGCTGTTGAAGGGGTTCCAAAATAAAAGCAATGTGGATGCTTGACGTCACTACTCCTTCAATGGAGTCACAAATGAGTGTAGACTTTGCTAAACTATTCACCAACTCTTCTTTTTATCGGTATGTCAAAGATAAACATTACTATTAGTATTAGACCAGAGTGTTACTTACAAAAATTGATGGCTGCTTCAGGAGAAACCATGATTTCATCAAAAAGCTCAGTATTCCACCACCAGAATTGAAATATCTCTACTTCCGAACTAAGTACTCGCAGCTGTTTTTTACTCAAACCAAAGCTTGCTTCTTGAAACAGTAATGGTCTAACTGGAGACATCCTTAGTACAATGCCATCCGGTTTCTCATGAAAATATTAGCGTCATGTTGGGTTTGGTTTTCTGCCAAACATATGAACGAATGTAAGCTTGCTTCCATATTCATTTTATTAAACTGTCATCTTATCTAACCGTGATTGATTCATCCCAAAACCACAACAGATAGGAGCAAGACATGAATAATTTCTTTGGAGCCATGTACGCTGCGATACTGTTTCTCGGTGCCACAAACGCTGCAACAGTTGAACTGCTATCGCCATTGAGCGTACTTTTTTCTACCGAAAAAGAGTTGCTGGAATGTACTTAGCCATCCCTTATGCAATCTCTCAGGTTAACCATTCTGAATAATCTTCTTATTTCATATTTTAAAGACTTAAACAATGGTTAGACCATAATAAGAACATGTCCTTGAAATGACGCAGGTGGCCGTGGAAATCATGAACAACATGGTACAACGGGAGTTTACGTGCTGATCCTTTACTCAATGATTGGATACGACTGGACTGTGGCTAAGTTCTTATGGTTCTACTACTCAATGCTAACAAGCTTCATATTTCACGCTATACGGTATGATGATTGTGGCCTTGACACCAAACTATCAGATCAATGGGATCTGCATGTCCTTCTTCCTTAGTCTCTGGAATCACTTCTCCGGTTTACTCAGACCAAGACCGGTAACATTCTTAATCAACTTACATAATCAATAATTTAAAAGAGTGTATCTAAACTAACTTATAAGTTTAGGTACGTCGCAAATAACGATATGGTGGAGATGGTACTACTGGGCATACACCAGTGTCTAGGACGTTAGTGCAGATCGCTGGTGTTGGAGACATGTGCCTTAAAACTTTGCTGAAATATGGGTTCGGGTTCGAACATGACTTCTTACCAGTTGTAGCTGACGTCCACATAGGATATATACTACTGCTCTTTGTCTTTGGCTATGTCTTTGCTTATGGTATCAAGTTCCTCAACTTTCAAAAGAACGTGAAGGAAAAATAGTACCTTTGTAGCATAGTGTTTGGAAGTTGTTGGATTCCTGTAATTTTTCTTTTGTTATATATATTGTTTTTATTTGGTTAGAAACAACAATAATAACAGTTTATGTATGATTGGTATCTATATGTAAAGTTATACATTCTCAGACGACATGAGCACGACACATCAAATTAGGTAACATCTTTATTCATCTATTTATTAATTTTTCTTCTTATTTTTTTACACCAAATATTTTAAAACACGTTAAATACAGTATATCTTAATTATACATAAATTATAAAAATAAAAAAATATAAGAAAAGAGGGAAATCTATTTACGATTTTGATTTTTTAAGTTTCATCATTCTCAAGCAACTTAAAATGAAATGACTGAATCTAATTGAAGTATTCCCGTTTTTGATAACAAAATTCAAATTTATAGAAATTAAAAATTTGATAGTAGAGCAGAAAAAATAATAATAATCAAAACAAAAAAATTAATATATAAAAGAAAAAGAAAAATAAAACAATTTGAATTTGGTGAAATACATAATAATAAAATAAAATTTCTTACTACCTTTTGTTTTCGGCCTTATCTTTATAATTTCTTAATATAAGCTTTATACTTTATAATTTCAGACCAAACTTCAGCAGAGTTCTGAATATGAGAACAATGTTCAAGTGATTTAAGATTATAGGCTTACGTAAAAAAATGTTCAAGTTTAAATCCCTTTTTCTGTTTCAGTTCTCAAAATTCCATAACCAACTTAATCTATCTTGCTTTGTCTACTCGTCATCTCCATTAATTTATTTCATATCATTATACATCTTTAGTTTGTGTTTTGTTTGTCAATCTTCACTTTGTATATGCTCAGTTATATTATTTTAATGACTGGTTACTCCATATTCTTATGTATATAATCGTAAACAATAAAGTTTCATCATATATATAACTTGAATTATTAGTATTCATTTATCAGTCACTATGATTTATTTCTCTATAATTTTTAATACTTTTGACTGATCACTAGTTTGGTTTGAGAAATAGCCGCTTTAAACCGATCATCAATTCAAACAAAAATCATGTTCACCAAACTTATGTTTTCTTAATTCTGCAAACATTTGATCATAACCATCTTCTTAACTATTTTCTGCGCAACAATATATCTTAAAATTTGATTTTCTTTTGTTTAGACCAAGATCGCATAAATATAGTTAAATCAATGAATCTATTTTATCACTAAACAAAAAAGAATCAATTTTTATATTGGTTTGTAAGATGATAGTTAAATTATTTTAAAGCTAATAAAAATAAAAATCAGTTGTAAATTAATTTTTTTTTCCATAAAAACATGAATGAACAAGATAAAATACTATTTTGCTCATATCTAAAGTTTAATTAACTTTCTTAAATACAATTTCCAGTTAACAAAATGCAAAAATATGAGTATAAATAATTTTGTTCGTTCATCATGAATAAATAAACATCACATTTTCATTTATCTACCATTATATATTTGTATAACCAATATCACTGTATATTTAAATAAAAAATCAAACATAAAAATATAATTTAAAATTATATAAAATAGGCCAACCCCTAGTTGAGTGATAAAATAACTGTTTAATGAAAAGAGAAAAATAAAATGCATGATTTGGTGTTAAAAAAAGAAAAGAAAATGAGTGAGTTACCTTATAAGGCACTTTTGTCACTTTCTTTACATCATAAGACACATTGTGCCTGAAGAGCACTTTCTCTGTTTCCTAGGCGATTTATAGACTCTTTTGCCCTCCCAAGCAGAATAAACTAGTTGGACTTGTGGTTGTGATAATAAAGTAAATTAACTAGGATCTGAGTTAATGCTTGTGTCAGTGGATGATATTTTTCTTTTAAAATTTTTTTTGGTTATTTATTTTATTACTGTTTATACCACCTAATGTTTTTAATTGATTTTATTTTCAATTGTAAGATAAATAAAATAAATAGAATTATTATAGTAATCTATTTATAAGATTTTCTATCTTTTAACATCCATTTCATATATATTTATTAACATTTACATAAAACAAATATGTGGACATGGACATAGTAAATGAATATGTGGACATGAACATGGATTAAATTTGTGGACATGGATGGAATCTGTTGATAAAAATTTGTAAACGAAAACATTTTCATTACTTAAGAGAAAGAACAAAGGTCTTGAGGCAACGACTCAAACCAAACTAAAGGACAAAATATGAAAGACAAACACCACTAGGTGTCAGCATCAACTCTCGAGCTTTATGACCTCTTAGACTCTCCTCAAGGATCCTGTCATGTAGCCAACAAAAACTTTCAGAAGTTATACGATTGGTAACATTGTTGGTAGGTGACACTGTCTGCAATTTCTTTGCCATACCACACATACATGATACCACAAACGAGACACAAAACACACAAACACAGTAAAATACAGTGACATAGAAACACAAAGACGATGACATATACAAAGACGAAACAATAACCGAACATCAAATTAGACAAAACAAAAACAAAAAAAATCATCCACGCGTGTTTCAATACCAAACACTACAATACAATGATATCAACCAAAAGATAGTTCATATTTTCATGGAGAAAATGCACACAACACATCAAACAAACTAAACTCAAACCCATTTTCCTCAAATTTTCAGAACATCAATTTCTCAGAACACAAAATCACGAGTGAAGAAAACAAAAAAGAATCTTACCTCGATTTCGAGAAACAGAGACAATCAACGAACTCAGTCCACCTTTTGTTTGTCTCGAACTCTCAAATCCTTCTTGATTTCCTCCCCACTTTTCAACTTCCTCATGATTTCATCTCAAACTTTTCGTTTATGGTTTGTGTTATTGAACAAAATTTCCAAAAACAAAACAAAACAAAACAAATCAATTTTGAATGTATTTGAGGAGAGAACTTCGATAATTACGCGCCGTATATCAAATTAATGTTTACCTTTGCTGTGGAGATTGGTTTCATCAGTAGGAACTAAGCTGAATCCAATCAAGACACAGCACAATAGAGAGATTCGTCCAAGGGAGAACCACAGAACCAGACTGTCGTACATATATATCTCGGTGGAGGATTCTCGAGAGTTCCCAAGTTGTGGAGATGAGATTACACAATCAAACTCGCGGAGGACCTCTGGTTTCACGGTGTTCTATGGAGAAATTGAAGATGAAGAAGAAGAGGGTTCACGGAATTAGGGTTAGTAAACGAAGGGACCGTCAAATTGAGGAAAGTAAATCTGAATCTGAAAAAGTAAAGTTGGAAAGAGAATACAGGTTGGTTTTTGAAAACTCAAAAATCAGAAACTGATTAATCGATTTTTTTTTAAAGAAGGGAAAGTGACAGCTTAGTTAAGAAGGGTTGTGGTTAGGAGAGAGCGTAGTTAGTTAGATTGAGGACATATAGAACATTGCACAAACAGAAAGTGTGCCTCCAGCAACAAGTGACTTATTGTGTAATTTGAAAGATAAAAAGTGTCTTAAATAGTAAAAAAAGAAAAGAAAATTTGGTTTTGGAACACCAAAAAAAATAAAGAAAAAAGAGTTGATTACACTAAGAGACACTTTTTGACTTTCTATTACATCTAAAGACACTTTTTACATGTGCACACTTTGTTGTGGGCCAGCAACAGATTGTGGACAATTTTGCCCTTAATGAAAAGGACACTTGTGGATGAGTGATTTGTGGACGAGTGATGTGTGGTTGGGTGATTTGTGGACGGGTGATATGTGGATGAGTGATGAATAATGTGTGGATATGTGATGTTAATGTGTTTATAGTAGATAACGTGGACAAACTCTCTGTTTTGATTCCATAAAACTATACAACAATACATTGACATGAACTTGTATTACTAAAATTATACCATAAAACGTGGACACGGACTCTGTTATCTCCAATACAAACACTTAGCTTCTTCAGCTCAATTGATAAATTATCTGCAGTTAAACTTCAATCAAGATGAGAAAGAGATGATATTGTGAGTATGAACGGAGAGAAAAATCAAAGAAGCGTTTACCTTTTGTCGGAGAGTAATAGATCTTGAATGTTAGAGATTTCTGATCTAAGGAATTTGCGTTTTGTCATGATGTGGATGAATGTAGTTTTGATTGGAGTTGAATTTAGATCCCGAGATGATGAATGGAATCGAATGAATATTGTCCACGTCCACAACTAGTTTTTAATTATATTAAGATGTTCATGTCCACAACTAATTTATAATTATGTTATATAAGCTTTCGTGTCCATATCCACATTTTGTTTACACATTAATATATATATATATATATATATATAAATATGAAAATAGATCTTAAAAGATAGACAATTTTATAAATAGTTTATTATGAAAATTATTTTTGTTTAATATATTTTAGGACTTGAGATAAAAGTAAATAACTACATAAAGTAGAATAAGAAAAATAATAAAATGAAATAAGAAGAGGAGAGATAATCTTTTTAGTTTATGGTCATAAGAGTCTTTTTGACAAAAGAAAGTGTGTTAAGTGAATCTTTCAAATTACACAATAACTACTATGTTTTGAAACCCGACCCGGACCCGCGGTTGAACCGTTAAACCCGGTGACCCAGAAAAAATCCGGTTTGGATTTTGTGAAAAACCCAATATTTAGAAACCCGTAAAAACCCGCAAAAACCCGCAAAAACCCGCAAAAACCCAGTAAAACCCAGAACCCGATGCCGGTTGAACCACAGGTTCAACCAATAAATAATTTTTACTTCTTTTTTAAAGTTTTTAATTATGTTTTATATTCTAAGTTTCCAATTATGAAGTTAGGTGCTGACAAAAAAAAAAGGTTTTCCCTTTTCAGTTTTATATCTGTGATTTTTAGATTTTGATGAAGATTTCACTATGCCACATGAAGAAAATGAAATGAACGATGGTAGAGAAAACCAAAATTAGTTGATGTGATTTGGTGTTAGTTTATTTTTGTTTTTAACAATTTATTACAATAATCTTTTACTTTTGGTTTTATTTTGTATTTGAAGTTTAATTTATTATTCGCATTAGACATTTAAATATTTATAAATTTTATGTCTTGATTTTTTTTAGATGTTATAACTCTTACCTTGTTAGAGAAAATTTTAAATAGTCTAAACTATTTTTTGATATTATGTCAAATGAAAATAAAAATATAAAAATTAAAGTTAAGTATTTTCTAAATGTTTTTAAACATAAAATATATACATATCCAAACTATTATTTTATGTCTTAATTTTTTTTTTAGAAAATATTTAAATTTAGTTTCTATATTTTTATATATTATTATATAATAAAATTAATTCATTTATTAACTTGCGGTTCACCCGTGGTTCACCCGCGGTCGAGCTAGTGACCCAGTAACCCGGTAAGCCGTCCGGTTCAGTGTCCGGGTCGGGTTTAAAAACATTGGTGATAAGTGTCTTGTTGTGTAATTTGAATGTGGGAAAGTGTGATGTAAAAAATTTAGTAAAAAATTACCACAAATATCTTCGGATTTTGACTATTGTAAATCTCATTTACGTATTTGAATTTTGAGAGAATTTGGATTAACATTACACATAGCAAATCTTCCTTTTGCTCCTTCCCTTGTCCAAAATTGGTTTTGCCCGCCAATGTGGCTTCGGCGAGGGTTTCTTCCACAAAACCCCACTCAACCTAAAATCTGATTCGGCGAGAAACGCTGTCTACTTATCTCACGCGAAAAGAAAGGCGTAGATCCACCCTAAACTAAAACAGAGCATCAAGTGAAATGGGACCCGAGTTTCCGATCGAACTCGTTGAAGAAGAAGATGGAGTGAGTTACCACCGAGTCTCTTTCTGGCTGGGTCAATTCAGATTTCGTTATTTAAAGTTATTTTTGTTTTTGCAGTTCGATTGGGAAGCAGCAGTCAGAGAAATCGACTTGGCTTGCCTCAAATCCTTAAACCCTTCTTCTTCTTCTTCGACCCATTTCACCAACGGCAATGGCACTAAACCTGCTAAAAGACAATCTACTCTTGATCGATTCATCGCAAGAGCCGACCACAAGCCTCCTCCTCCGTATCCTCCTGTTGTTTCCGACCCGAGTTTCGAGTGTGGTACTAACGACAACACTCCCAGCGTCGGGATTGATCCTGAGACAGCTAAAACTTGGATTTATCCAATGAACGTTCCTCTAAGAGATTATCAGTTTGCTATAACGAAGACTGCTTTGTTTTCAAACACATTAGTTGCTTTACCAACAGGCCTTGGTAAAACGCTCATAGCTGCAGTTGTAATGTATAATTACTTCAGATGGTTTCCACAAGGTAAGAACAAACCCACTCTTGTCTCCATGATTAGAATCTGCGCTTATCCTTTTGTTTTGCCAGGTAAAATTGTCTTTGCCGCACCTTCT
The DNA here is from genome assembly GCF_020379485.1 of Brassica napus. Classification (NCBI taxonomy): domain Eukaryota; kingdom Viridiplantae; phylum Streptophyta; class Magnoliopsida; order Brassicales; family Brassicaceae; genus Brassica; species Brassica napus. Next base: position 16,974,790 of record NC_063438.1, read on the forward strand.
AGGCCTCTTGTGATGCAGCAGATTGAGGCCTGCCATAATATCGTGGGGATACCACAAGTATGTCATTTGATTTGATTCTCTTCCACAAACAATGATTTTTGATTGAGCATCTGTTTTTTCTGGGTTTAAACTGACTGCAGGAATGGACGATTGACTTGACGGGTCAGACTTGCCCTTCCAAAAGAGCTTCCTTGTGGAAAACCAAAAGGGTTTTCTTCGTCACTCCACAAGTTCTTGAGAAGGATATACAGTCAGGTGATGCTCTGATTTAAAACACTCGTAATGTGTTTCATATACTTATAACAAAAACCGTCCCTTTCAGGAACGTGTGTTACCAACTGCTTGGTTTGCTTGGTGATCGACGAGGCACATCGAGCTTTAGGGAATTATTCTTATTGTGTTGTAGTTCGTGAGGTTTGTTTGCCTACGCTTTTATCTTGTACCATCTATATGTGGTGATCAAGATAAAGCTACCAAATTAATTCCCTGTTTTAAACTTTTAGTTGATGGCAGTACCAGTGCAGTTGAGAATATTGGCTCTTACTGCAACTCCTGGATGTAAGTGATTGTTTTTTTTTGGTTATTATATGAATCTCCTCACTCATTAACTTGTTGGATGCCATTTTTCAGCAAAGACACAGGCCATACAGGGTATCCTTGATAATTTGCAGATATCAACACTTGAATATCGAAACGAGAGTGACCATGATGTCTGCCCTTATGTCCACGACAGAAAAGTAGAACTAATCGAGGTTCAAGCTCGTTTCCGCTTTTTCTTTTTCTTTCCAAAATGTGTTCCAAATTCATCTTTAATAATTGTAGCCGTCTTTGTGGCAGAGCAGGTTCCCTTGGGTAAAGATGCAGATGAGGTATCTAAACGCCTATTAGATGTTATACGTCCATATGCTGTCAGGCTTAAAAATTTCGGGGTCATTCTAAGCAGGGATTATCAAACTGTAAGTGCCTCGACTGAATCCTTATATCTCTCTTTTCACCACTAGCGTCAATGCTCATGTCATCTAAGGTTTTGACAGTTGAGTCCACACGAATTACTTATGGCAAGGGATAAGTTTCGTGAAGCACCTGTACCAGGCATTCCCCATATAAGTCACGGAGATGTAGAATCTTGCTTTGCAGCTCTTATCACGCTTTATCACATTCGCAAGCTTCTTTCTAGTCATGGAATAAGGCCAGCGTATGAGATGCTTGAAGAAAAACTTCAGGAAGGGTATGCTTTTTCTTTCAATAAACTAAGAAGTTGCCTCTAAGACTAAGACTATCACTCTCCGCAGGCCATTTGCTAGGTTGATGAGTAAGAATGAAGATATTAGGATGACGAAGCTTTTGATGCAGCAAAGGTTGTCGAACGGAGCACCAAGCCCGAAATTGTCCAAGATGTTGGAGATTCTAGTTGATCACTACAGTATGTTTTCTTTTTAGATCTTGATCAGGGCGTCTTGTTAGTTCTCAGCTAATTGAATATTCATATGATTTTATTCTATGGTTGCAGAAATAAAAGATCCGAGGACATCACGGGTCATTATTTTCTCGAATTTCAGAGGAAGCGTAAGGTCTGTATAATCGTTGTTTTTGTTCCCTTGTTTTACTATCTGTCACGTTTCTTCTCTTGCATTTACGTAACTTCATTCATTTCAGAGACATAATGGACGCATTAAGTAATATTGAAGATGTTGTCAAAGCAACTGAGTTTATTGGTCAAAGTTCAGGTTTGTTACTTTCATCTTCAGTTACTCAGAAGTATCATTTATAATTTTTACAATGAATGTTTATTGCAGGTAAGACACTGAAGGGACAGTCGCAAAAAGTTCAGCAGGCTGTTCTGGAGGTATTCATGTTCCCCTTGATCTGATTTATTGAAGAAGTTTCAACTATGATTTGTTCTTAAACCATCCCTTGCGTGATATACATACAGAAATTTAGATCTGGTGGGTTTAATGTTATTGTTGCAACATCTATCGGCGAAGAAGGCTTGGATATCATGGAAGTCGACTTAGTTATATGTTTTGATGCTAATGTATCCCCTCTGAGGATGATCCAACGCATGGGAAGAACTGGAAGGAAAAATAATGGCCGAGTTGATATCCTTAAGCTTGACCTTTTCATTACATATATTTCCAGTGCCACTTTTATCGGATTATGCCATTCCTTGACTAGCCTTTACTAGTTCTTGCTTGTGAAGGATCTGAAAAGAATAGCTATATGCGAAAGAAAGCAAATGGCCAAGCCATTAAAAAACACATGCGGAATGGAGGAATGAATAGTTTTAATTTTCATCCTAGTCCAAGGATGGTAAGAGCTGTTAAAAACTCTTTCTTTCTTCATTTAAATTTGTTTTCCTTACTTTTTTTTTTTTTGCTTCAGTGTTCAATTTTCATATACTCTTGTCATGTGTTATTATAGATTCCCCATGTTTATAAGCCAGAAGTTCAGCATGTTAAGTTTTCGATCGAGCAATTCATTCCACGTGGAAAGAAGCTACAAGATGAGCCTGCCACTGAGACTCCAGCTTTCAAGAAAAAGCTTACACCGGAAGAGATGGATATGCTCGCCAAGTATTTCAAACCCAACGAGGAAAAGTGGAGAGTTTCCTTGATTGCTTTCCCTCACTTCCAAACATTGCCATCCAAAGTGCACAAAGTAATGCATTCACGCCAAACAAGCATATTAATTGATGCTATGCAGCATCTGCAAGAGACAACTTTGACAGAGCAAAGTAAAAGTTTCTTCATTAAGGTGTGGATCGTAATATTGGTAAATAAAATGGGTATTTCCTTGCTTTCATTTTTACTTACGTGGAATCACTTGCTCTGATAGTATGGAGCTCCTTTGGCTGAAAGAGATGAGCTTGACGCAGGTCTGAGGGTTGGTGATGATCCGAAAGGTAAATTTAGTCTCATTCATCTTATTCTAACACGCATGGATATGATTTACTCTTAGCTAGTAGGAGGTCTATAGACGACATGGTCGAAAGAGCCTATTTAGGGATGTACTCTCTGCTCTGTTTAGGTAGTGCTTTTCTAAATAGCCTTGGTTATTGGACGCATACTCTATATAGATCCATGTCACTTCTCACAAACCCAAATAAAATGTTACTAAATTATAGGATGTAGATGTTTATAGACTCTAATCAAACAGTTTATGGTCTTGTTTATGTGGAACTAATAACAGCTCTCATACGCGTGAGGCTGCAGTATGAATCGTAAAAAGTTCCAAACTTATATCCTGAAATCAATCTTTAGATGTTTTTCTATCTTACGTAATGCTAGCTAGAGTTCAATGCATCAAGGAAGGAACTACAAATTGCTATTGTCATGTATCTTCTGCATCTCATACATCTGAAAATCAGGCATTTCCTTATAGTGTTGAAACACAACCGTTCAATTGTATTAATGTGCAGATTTACCCTCTTCCGATGATTTGGATGTCAACACATCACAGAGAAAGGCAAAACAAATTTTAGAATCTCCCACAAGCACATTAGAGACTACAGAGAAGGATTTCGAAGCATCTTCACCCACACACTGTTATCTTTTCAGTTCAGAATGTGCGTCCGTTGATACTCTGGGGAAGGTCTTTGTATTGCCGGTTCCTCTCTCATTCTCTTCTAATGTACCAGGGTCAGACTGCGTGGGAAGAGAAAAAGAACTTTCTTCCCCGAATAAGTCCCACACTGACGTTGTTCCGATAGATAGTTCCTCAAAACATCGGCAAGATAATATTTCATGCAAGTTAAAGCAAGGATTCTTGCCAGATTGTGCCAACGAGACTTTGGAGTCCCAAAGCCTTTTGAAAAGGCACTCCACCGATGTAGGTAAAGGAGATATAGAGAATTGTGCTGGAGAAATTATGATATCATCGGATGAAGAAGACGACTGTGAGGATTTGGAGCTTAGTCCAAGGCTCACTAACTTCATCAAGAGTGGCGTTGTTCCAGATTCACCTGTCTATGACCAAGGTTAGTGTTATATCCTGAACATTTACTATCGGTTAGAATGGGAAATATAACTAGATAGTAATTAAATGACTAGCAAATCTGCTTGAACGTATTTGCATCTGCCATTGATTCACACAGACTGAACGCATCAATCATAGTGTTTGAGGTTGCGGTTGCAACTTGCAACTGGCTGCAACCACATAGGTTTGGTATTAGATAAGTTCTACATATACATTCTTCAATGAGAACATCTGGAATTTGAGCCCGTAATAGAAATAAAACTCAGAAACATGTTTACTTTGACACATCTATATACCTTTTCTATTCCATTTGTGCAAACAAAGACTTGGAACTTATTATATTCTGATAACATCTTTAACGCTGCAGGAGTTGCATACGAAGCAAACAGAGAAGAAGACCTTGATCTTCCACCCACGAGTTTAACTAATGAATTGGCAGAAGAGCCATCGACACCTGAGAAAAAGGTTCACATTGCTTCTACGGCCAATGAATTCAGAACTCCTCAGAAGGAAGAAGATTTAGCCAACGAAACAGAAAGCTTCGCTGTTTCTCCAATGCCTGAGGAGTGGAGAACTCCCTTGGCGAATATCACCAACGCAAGCAGCAGCGCTAGCAAAGATTGGCGCGTGAGTTCGGGAGAAAAGTCAGAAACTCTTCGACAGCCTCGCAAGTTGAAGAGACTTCGTAGACTTGGAGATTGCTCGAGTGCTGTGAAGGAGAATAATCCTGGTATTGCAAAGACAGACCATATCAGATCTCGTTCTCGCAGTGTAAAGAACATAAGAGGTAAAATGATTCTGTATTTCCTTGTTCAAATAACTTGACATCTCCAGAATCTACTTTCATTAATGTGGAAGATTTAAGTCGAATTTTACACTTTGTGCATTAGCGACAGCAAATTTTTTTTATTCAACGTAAAATGAAACACTTGTTACATTGACCTGTTTGAGTAATTGGCTAATTGCTAATTAGTTGCTCTGTGTTCAAGGCAAGAAGAAGATACGCGCGGATAATAATGCTAGAATCTTCATTGAAGCGGAAGCTGAGTAAGTTATCATCTAATCCGAAAACAACCATCTGATTATCTTTCTTACTTTCACAAATCAGTTTGTAGTTTTCCTTGATACAGAGTTTGACATTTACTTGTTTAAACATGTCTTATTGATTAGGGTGTCTTCGGAATCAGAAATGTCGGTTGATGAGAACGTAGATTTGACCAGCGATTCATTTGAAGATAGCTTCATAGATGACGGTACAATGCCTACAGCAAATACTCAAGCCGAGTGTGCTAAAGTTGACATGATGGCCGTTTACAGGTATATATCGAATCAAAACAAGTCTTCTACTATGAGTAAAATGGTCTATGAGTTTACTAAGAATCATAAGCTATGGTTTCCACAGACGTTCTCTACTCAGCCAATCACCATTACCGGCAAGATTTCGTGATGTAGCTGCATCAAGTCCGAGTCCTTATTCTTCTGGTCTCTTGAAGACAATAAATGAGAGCAGAAGCGACTCAGATAAATCATTGTCTTCTCTTAGAACCCCACAAACAACGAACAACGAGTCAAACAAGGATGCAGTGGCCACAGGAGACTTTTTGGTAGCACAAATCTCAACAGACAGCCGGAAAAGGAAATTCAGCTTATGCAACTCAGCGAATGTCCCAGTGATTAACTTGGAAAACAAGTTTGAAGCTCATGCACAAGCCACGGAGAAGGAAAGCCATGAAGGTCCGAGAAGCAATGCAGGTGCATCACAGTACAAGGATGAGGATGAAGATGATGATGCATTCTACGCGACACTGGACTTTGATGCCATGGAAGCGCATGCGACATTGCTATTGTCGAAACAAAGGTCAGAAACGAAAACAAAAGAAGATGCATCGGTGAAACCTCATTTGGGCAATCAGAGGAATGATGGTTTGCCGAAGGATGGGCCATCTTTTGATCTTGGTTTGTGGTGATTATTCTCCTATTAAGTTAAAGTGTATAAAGGTTGACATTTGGATGTATGTTTTGTGTATTTAGTTTGTGTCATATTTATCATAATGAGAACAATCCATTAATTATCAAACCCACTAATTATCTTAGTGGGGCACTCGGCTGCTGGAACAGTATGTAGACCAAGAAGACATACCGATGATTCAGAGTCTGGCAATAAGCTCTACATCAACGTGATTTTTTGCTGGAGGAGCTACACCAAAAATGGTTAATATACAGTCAAGTCTGGATATTGGGTAACTACAAATATAATGACAGATAACGAAGAAAAATAAGTTTTAGAGCCCAGTATAACCAAATTCCAAGCCTTTGCTTGGAAAGTGAATACACCACAAAAGATTTGTCATTTTATATGGCAATTAATTTCAGGGCAGGTAGCGGTCACAAGGAATCTGGTACGTCGCAATGTGCGATGTGATAACTACTGTCCAAGATGTGAAGAGCCAGAAGAAATTGTTACTCATGCGATCTTGCCTACCGGCCTTACAAACATGGGCATTATCATTAACACCGTCAAGCTCTCAAAATTTCCCCATCTCGAGTATCTACGCCAACATGGACTGTCTATTTTGGAGGAAGAATAGTATAATGGAGCCAGAAGATGATATAGATACATATCCTTGGATAATTAGGTATATTTGGAAGGCTATGAATGATAGGCTATTTAGAGGTATTTACATGGACCCATTGAAACTAGTCAGATATGCAGTGAGTGAGTGTCAGGCTTGATAGAATGCAAATGATACTATACAGGTTCCTCCACAAGCATAAATTGTTGAAAAAACACAAGCCTTAAGCTTGAGTAATATTTGCATGGTGGATGATTCATGGACCTCCACAAGTCAATACAATGAAATTGGATGGGTTTGGAAGGATAGCATAGGAAAGATCCGATTAATGGGGACACAAAACCTAAGGAGGCATGAGACAGCACTTCACTCAGAACTGGAAGCGCTAAGATGGACAATGGAGAGCATGCTACAACATTCGACATGTCAGGAATTTGAGACAAATTGCAAGGACCTGATTGCAATGATAACGGACCCACAAGCTTGGCCAAACTTCTCAACTGAGCAGGAGGTCATTCAAATTCTCCAGATGTGTTTTTCCGACTTCAAGATCAGCTACTTCCCAAGGGCGCAAAGTGAAATTGATGATTCACTAGCTAGGAATGCCCGTTCTTTGATACCAAATGACCAAAACCTCCTAAGGAGTCGGCACTCTAAGTTGGTAAAGGGGAGAAGCATTGCTGCTATGAAACCGTAGAGTTTCAAAGGCAAGGGATATGGAGTGAATGGTCGCACGAAGGATGCAGAAGGCCTTCAATATTCCAACTCAATGCCCTAAGATATGACACACCAAGAAGGATCAAAAAGATCAATGGATATTTCACACCATTGAAAGAAAAGTGAGAATCACTCTCAAGGTTCCAAAAATAATCACTCAAAAGCTTATTTTATTCCATTAGAGATTACAACTTATTTATAGGAAACTAAAATTGTTGAGAAAGCTATATAATTAATACATAGGAAATCACAAAACAGTGCATGGAGGAGAGAGATGGTTCTTGGAAGAAGCAATCCTTGCATACATGAGAGAGAAGCTTTTCATGCAATTTAGTTTTTGATTTTCGTCACTTTTTTTGGACAGCAAAGAAACCACTTGATTTTGATTTTTTTTTTGCCTTGTAACTCCATAAAATAGGCTGGACATGTTACCTAACATCATGGATTTATTTCTAAATATTTTCCTTGTCCATAACTTCATAAATCAGCCTAAGATCACATCATACTCCTCCTCTTAAAAAACATTTGTCCTCAAATCTTGCTCTATAGAGAAAGAAAACTTGAATACACACTTCCAAAAGATCCAACAGATTTGTTGAACATAAATGTATAAAACTTTTTTTTCTTTGTAGAAGATGGATAGATAAGAATGATGGATATAGAAGTGAATACCAAACTTAAAGTGTTGCTTTGATACCAAATGACCAAAACCTCATGAGGAGTCGTCACTCTAAGTTGGTAAAGGGGAGAAGCCTTGTTGCTATGAAACCGTAAAGTTTTAAAGGCAAGGGATGCGGAGTGAATGGTCGCACGAAGGATGCATAAGGCCTTCAATATTCCAACTCAATGCCATAAGATATGACACACCAAGACGGATCAAAAAGATCAAAGGATATTTCATACCATTGAAAGAAAAGTGAGAATCACTCTCAAAGTTCCAAAAATAATCACTCAAAAGCTTATTTTATTCCATTAGAGATTACAACTTATTTATAGAAAACTAAACTTGTTGAGAAAGCTATATAACTAATACATAGGAAATCACAAAACAATGCATGAAGGAGAGAGAAGGTTCTTGGAAGAAGCAATCTTTGTATGCATGAGAGAGAACTTTCCATGCTATTTAGTTTCTGATTTTCGTCACTTTTCTTGGACAGCAAAAAAACCACTTGATTTTGATTTTTCTTGGGCTTGTAACTCCATAAAATGGGCTGGACATGTTACCTAACATCATGGGTTGATTTCTAAATATTTTCCTTGTCCATAACTTCATAAATCAGCCCACGATCACATCATACTCCTCCTATTCAAAACCATTTGTCCTAAAATCTTGCTCTATGGAGAAAGAAAACTTGAACACACACTTCCAAAAGATCTAGAAGATTTGTTGAACATAAATGTATAAAACTCTTTTTTTTTGTAGAAGATGGATATATGAGAATGATGGATATAGAAGTGAATACCAAACTCAGAGTGTTGCTCTGATACCAAATGATGAAAACCTCCCGAGTAGTCGGCACTCTAAGTTGGTAAAGGAGATAAGCATTGCTGATATGAAACCGTAAAGCTTCAAAGACAAAGGATGTGGAGTGAATGCTTGCACGAAGGATGCAGAAGGCCTTCAATATTCCAACACAATGCCCTAGGATATGACGCACTTATACGCCAATGAGGATGATTCCTTGGATATGACGCACCAAGTCGGATCGAAAAGATCAATGGATATTACACACTATTAAAAGAAAAATGAGAATCACTCCCAAAGTTCCAAAAATAATCACTCAAAAGCTTATTTTATTTCATTAGAGATTACAACTTATTTATAGGAAACTTAACTTGTTGAGAAAGCTAGATAATTAATACATAGGAAATCACAAAACAGTGCATGGAGGAGGGAGAAAGTTCTTGGAAGAAGCAATCCTTGCATGCAGGATAGAGTACCTTTCCATGCAATTTAGTTTCTGATTTTCGTCACTTTTCTTGGACAACAAAGAAACCACTTGATTTTGATTTTTTTTGGGACTGTAACTCCATAAAATGGGTTGGACATGTTACCTAACATCATGGGTTGATTTCTAAATATTTTTCATGTCCTGAACTTTATAAATAAGCCCAAGATCACATCATACTCCTCCTCTTCAAAACGATTTATCCTCAAATCTTGCTATGTGGAGAAATACAACTTCAACACACACTTCCAAAAGATCCAGCAGATTTGTATAACATAAATGTATAAAACTCTTTTTTTTTTGTAGAAGATGGATAGATGAGAATGATGGATATAGAAGTGAATACCAATCTCAAAGTGTTGCTTTGATACCAAATGACCAAAACCTCCTGAGGAGTCGACACTCTAAGTTGGTAAAGGGGATAAGCCCTGCTGCTATGGAACGTAAAGCTTCAAAGACAAGGGATGTGGAGTGAATGGTCCCACGAATGATGCAGAAGGCCTTCAATATTCCAACTCAATGCTCTAGGATATGACGCACCTAGACGACAATGAGAATGATTCCCTGGATATCACGCACCAAGACAAATCGAAAAAATCAATGGATATTACACACCATTGAAAGAAAAGTGAGAGTTCCAAAAATAATCACTCAAAAGCTTATTTTATTCCATTAGAGATTACAACTTATTTATAGGAAACTAGACTTGTTGAGAAAGCTATATAATTAATACATAGGGAATCACAAAACAGTGGATGGAGGAGAGAGAAGGTTCTTGGAAGAAGCAATCCTTGCATGCAGGAGAGAGAAGCTTTCCATGCAATTTAGTTTCTGATTTTCGTCACTTTTCTTGGACAACAAAGAAACCACTTGATTTTTATTTTTCTTGGGTTTATAATTCCATAAAATGGGCTGGACATGTTAGCTAAAATCATGGGTTGATTTCTAAATATTTTTCATGTCCATAACTTCATGAATCATTCCAAGATCACATCATACTCCTTCTCTTCAAAAAGATTTTTCTTTAAATCTTACTCTCCGAAGAAAGAAAAGTTGAACACATACTTCAAAAAGATCCAGCAGATTTGTAGAACATAAATAATAAAACTTTTTTTTTTTGTAGAAATGGATAGATGAGAATGGTGGATAATAGAAGTGAATACCAAACTCAGTGTTGCCCTGATACCAAATGATGAAAACTCCTGAGGAGTCGACACTCTAAGTTGGTAAAGGGAATAAACCTTGCTGCTATGAAACCGTAAAGCTTCAAAGACAAGAGATGTGGAGTGAATGGTCACACGAAGGATGCGGAAGGCCTTCGATATTCCAACTAAATGCCTTAGGAACGCACCTAGACGGGAATGAGGATGATTCCCTGGATATGATGCACCAGGATTAATCGGTTTGATCCCTTGGATATGACGCACCAAGACAGATCGAACATATCAATGGATAATACACATTATTGAATGAAAAGCGAGAATCACCTTCAAGATTCCAAAAATAATCACTCAAAGCTTTTTATTTCATTAGAGATTACACCTTATTTATAAAAAAACTAAACTTGTTGAGAAAACTATATAATTAATACATAGGAAATCACTAAACAGTGCATGGAGGAGAGAGAAAGTTCTTGGAAGAAGCAATCTTTGCATGCAAGAGAAAGAAGCTTTCCATGCAATTTAGTTTCTGATTTTCGTCAATTTTCTTGGACAGCAAAGAAACCACTTGATTTTGATTCTTCTTGGGCTTGTAACTCCATAAAATGGGCTGGACATGTTACCTAACATCATGGGTTTATTTCTAAATATTTTTCATGTCCAGAACTTCATAAATCCGCCCAAAGATCAAATCATACTCCTCCTCTTCAAAAATATTTGTCCTCAAATCTTGCTCTCTGAAAAAAAAAAAACTTGAACACACACTTCCTAAAGATCCAGCAGATTTGTAGAACATAAATAGTAAAACTCTTTTTTTTGTAGAAGATGGATTGATGAGAATGGTGGATAATAGTAGTGAATACCAAACTCGGATTGTTGCTCTGATACCAAATAATGAAAACCTCCCAAGGAGTAGACACTCTAAGTTGGTAAGGGGGATAAGCCTTGCTGCTATGAAACCGTAAATCTTCAAAGACAAGAGATGTGGAGTGAATGGTCGCACGAAGGATGCATAAGGCTTTCAGTATTCCAACTCAATGCCTTAGGATATGACGCACCTAGACGACAATGAGGATGATTCCCTGGATATGACGCACCAGGACGAATCAGTTTGATCCCTTGGATATGACGCACCAAGGCAGATCGAAAATATCAATGGATATTACACATCATTGAATGAAAAGCGAGAATCACTCTCAAGGTTCCAAAAAATCACTCAAAGCTTATTTTATTCCATTAGAGATTACACCTTATTTATAGGAAACTAAACTTGTTGAGAAAGCTAGATAATTAATACATAGGAATCACAAAACAGTGCATGGAGGAGAGAGAAGGTTCTTGGAAGAAGCAATCGTAATCCTTGCATGCAGGAGAAAGAAGCTTTCCATGCAATTTAGTTTCTGATTTTCGTCATTTCTCTTGGACAGCAAAGAAACCACTTGATTAGGTGATTTGAAATGGTAATATATAACTGATATTTCTCTGTTGCAAGCTTTTCCCCATCTTTGCATCCTCTTGCTGAAAACAGTGTGTGTCGGTTTCTCATTGACTCATTGCTGAAGAAGACTTTCGTATAAAGTAGAATCATATTATATATCTTGTTCCATGCTAAGATAAAATTTCATTTAAGCTCCACTATTCTCTCCATGCTCCTGCTCTATGCTGTCTGTGTCCAAAGGATTTAGCATTTAATTCGTTTCAGAGTCGCTGCTATCTCATTCTTGTGCGGATATCTTTCTGGTCAACACAAATCGACACGATAGACTCTAGGCATTGAGCCCAATGTCCGTGCAAATTCCACAACATACTGCACCTGACAAACCATTTGAAACAGTGTGAATTGAGCAACCAAAATTGGAATGAAAAAGTGCTAGCAGGAAGAAGAGTACGTACGTGTCCACCAATATCAGAATCCCGACCAAACTCCATGTTTTCACCACGTATCAAACCATGAAGACTACAAAAAAATTTCAGAACAACTACAACTTAAAACTCACACGTACAGAACACCCTTACCTTCCATTAAGAGTAGCATCATATACCTTATCAAGACGATGTAAAGATTTTTTTTGTGTCAGTCAAATCTATTCTCAAAGACGTCAACATAGCTGATCCGGGACATTCTTCCCTTGGTGTTTCCATCACTATAAAGTATTCTTACTTTCTAAAAGGAACATGGTGAAAAAGTTTAGTTATCTCAACAGAAAAACACTCAACTGAATATCCCACAATCAATGACAAGGCTACATTTTTTACCAAAAAAAAAAGACGACTACATGGAGTCTGTGAGAGGATGGAAGCAGGCTGACGACTAGGCTAATAGAGGTGGAAGAGGGACTGAGGATTAGCGAGGTAAATTAAAAACTGAAATCCTCAGATACGAACTCGTCGGTGGCAACAGAAGGGATAAAGAGTGGTTGCTCAGTGGGGAGGAGAGAGCAAGAGGTGGGGTTGATGTGGATAAGAGAGTGGTGGTCCAATGAGGAAGAGAGAGAGAGGAGGATGTGATGTGATGTGGGAAAGAGAGTGGTGGCTGGGTGAGGAGGTATAGCAAAACGAGAACACAAAGCAAGTCTCAAATCTTATGTGTTTGTACATATATTCAGAATGTATTAACTAATATATTTTCAAGTTACTTTAAATAACATCTATGGACATATTATTCTACAAGAACTATTTCTAACTAAAAATGAGTTTCAAGTCTTCTAAAATCTTTATACAAAGTTTTTCTTACTACATACTGTTTACAATTGAATAACAATTGATTTGATATAGTTTTTACGAATTGTTGATTGAATAACATGGAATTGCAAATGTGTTTTAGTGACTTTTCACAAATCTCATGTTGAATATACTTTTAAAGTCGCTTTGTAAATAATAACCGGCTTAGGATAGAAAAGTTACAAAACATACAGTTTCGCAACATATTAATGCATACATCACTCATGATAATATGTTAATCAACTTAAATCATCTGGAAAACTACAATTTTTTTTTTTGTTTAATGTTTGGTAATACTAATTAAAATAAAAAAACATTCAAAGTATAATTATTTGCAATTTTGGTACGACTACTATTCCTGGGTGACTGTGTGTAAATTTGGCAGCACACATGCGAATAAAAAGAAACAATTACTCTCTCAGACACTTTATGAGGAGTTGATTACACTAAAGAACACTTTTTGTCTTTCTTTTACACCTAGAGACACTTTCCACATTTGACACACTTTCTAGTGGGACCTATGTGTTTTTTTGACAAATCTACCCTTAATAAGAAGGAAAAAATGTTTGTGGACATGGATACATGAAAATTTATGGACATAGATACATTAATGTTTGTAGACAAAGCAAGTTGTGGACGAACAATTTTAACGTACATATCTCTTATACACATAAACATCTTGTATATATGATATTGATTATATAGAACGATGATATCGTTTGAACCAATAAATTGTAGATATACAAATTGTGGACGGGTTGATATTGATTATATAGAATGAATGATATCGTTTGAACCAATGAATTGTGGATATACAGATTGTGGACGGGTTGATATTGATTATATAGAATGAATGATATCGTTTGAACCAGTGAATTGTGGATATACAAATTGTGGACGAGTTTCTGGCCTTAATCTTGTTGATAAAAAAGTTCAATTTAATAGATCAGTACAGGATTACATCAACAACAAGAAGAAAAAACACTAATTAAAAGCAATTCAGCATCAATAGTCTTTGTATTTGAGGATTTATGTGGATTTAATTCAATCAATCCAAGAACTTTACAATTTTTAGATAAAGCTATCTCGTTAAAGCCAAGAACTTTACCTTTCATTAGTGACAATTGACTTCAGACAGTGAATTTTGTGACTTTTTAATGGCTACAATGATTTTAAACGGTGAACGACGACATTGATGTGAGATTTCAGGGTGGAGACAAACGGCGGAGGAGACATGTTACCAAGAGAAGAAGCTCCTGATAGATTGAATTGGAGAGACAACGGCTCCAGATCTTGTCAATAAGAACCGATGCGAGTTCGTGTTGTAGAAGAGGAAGATCGCAGCAGTGAAGAGCCAATCCGGCGGTTCTAATCGGAGAAGAAGGGTTGGCTACGGCGGCGGCGATGTGAGATTCCACAATTGATTTTTTCTCTTTAGTTGGAATAAAAGTTAAACCTATTGTTTGGTTAAACAAAAGGTAGAAGAGACAAATCACATGAAGAAAGTGTGTCAAAAGCAAGATTGTCTCTAGATGTAATTGTAAAGTGATAATGTGTCTCTAGATGTAAATTTCTCCTTTATGAGTTTGCTATTACAAGCAGAGCCACATTGCACTTGAGACACACATTATTAGGTGTGAAAGACATCAGTACCCTTTGACCAGAGATAGAACCAACTTACTTGCTAACTTGAGTTATCCAAACAATCGTCTCTCTCCTCTAATTTTCCCTTTACCAAATCGCGAACCCTGATTCTGCAGAAAGTTCCCAATTTTCAGATTCCAACAAGAAGACTAAGAACTCTAAGACATCCTCGGAGCTGGGTTTTCCTTCTCTGAATATCAGCCTCGCTCTCATCTCCATCCCTCCTCTCCTTTCGATGTTGCATCCCATTTAAATTGAATCTCAGATTGCTACGGTCCCTTAAGCTATCTCTTATTTCTTGCTACTCTAGTTTCATCTCCCCCAATTCGGCCTTGGGGATCCCGATCTCGAGTTTCTCTGAGCCTCTATACTCGTTGCAGGTCATCATCTCAATGCAAACTCTTAGCGTTTCAAATCTCTCTACTTGTGGTTGTTGTTGTTAGGTCTAACGTCTCAATTTTATTTTATTTCAGTTTCCTCTTGTTTTATGAAAGAGAGACATTTTATCTTAACTATTCTGGACTATTCAAAAAGATTCCATTTTTTCAACTCTGAATTGTTGGTCATTGTCTTAACAGAGACAAGTATATTACAAAATACTGAGACAAGGATTCCGGCAAGATTCCATTTGCATTACAACATGGTACATGGATTGCTTATTCTTCTCCTTTCCAACAAAGCCATGTCTCTGCTCTCAGATCTCGTCAACCTCAACCTCTCAGACACAACCAAGAAAATCATTGTTTAATACATATGGTTCATTCTCCCTTCTCTCTGTTTCTATCTCACGACGACTCTCATTATCTCTGTTTCTTGCTATTGTTGTGTTGATGATGTGGACGTGTACAGCTTAAAGCTTGTCCATTTTTTAGTTTTTTGTCTTCTGGGTATGTGATATTTCCATATGGGTTTTGATTGAACAGGTTCAGCGGATATGGCATGGACATTAGAAGCAAAGCCAGAGTAAACTGATAGTTTGTTTCATCCATACCCGAGAGAATTTGGGAGGTTTCTGCTCCTTCGAAGGCGTGATTAGATTCCATTGGGCTGCCGTGTGGTGGTCATATTGGCTCTAGTATCGCGTGTTCTTTGCATCCATGCTGCCGTAAACGCAACCTTGTCCACATATCTTTGTCCACACTACCTTAAAGTGAGACATCTATAGTGACCAAGCTGTTTTCTCTGTCGTTGTCTTGTCCATGGATAACTTCAAGAGATGTAGTAATCAAAGGATGGAGACGAGACTGTGTGACTAAATGAAACAGAGTCTCCCCTGTCACCGCCGTGGTTGTGGAGCCTCTCAATGCTGCGATTCAGATTCATCAATCATGTAAGCTCATTCAGAAGAAAGTTTCGAGTTTTTTGATATAGTTTTTTTTTAAGAAACCTTGTCCACAATACACCTTGTCCACATTACCTTGAAGAGATATTTCACTTGATTAACATCTTAATGAAGATGAAGAGAGGATTTTTATGGCTTACTACTAATACATCTTATACAGAAATGCTTCATTGAATAATTATTCTAATGTGTTAGAGATTGAGCAAGCTCAGTTTTGATTGTTTCAGTTGTTGCTTTGAAGAAGAGAGTAGAAAGCATCAGGAAGACAATCTTGCTCCCTTGACTGTGAAGAAAAGAAGGAGAAAACTATTACTTATAGTTCCATCAGAAGATCCTGATCAGAGGCTTGCACAAATGGGCACACTTGCATCTGCTTTAATAGCATTGGGTACTATCAAATACAGTGACGACTTAATTTATGTACATGTCCATTACAAAAGCTTGTCCACAACTTTAGGTTTTCAGTCCATGTATTCTCTATTTTCTATGTCCATGTCCACACAATTATTTTTACAAAATCTTGTCCACAACTTTCAGTTTTATATCCATGTATTCTCCGTATTCTATGTCCATGTCCACAATTTTTGTTTTTTATGTCGAAATGTATTAGCTAGTTTTTTTTATTATAAGCCGTTAGATTGACATTCTTTTTTTTATCGTGTGGCCTTTATTATAGCACAGAAAACAGAGAATACAAAGTCTTTCCATTTGTCTTAGTAAGGGTAAAATTGTCAACAAAATCTCTTGGTTTCTGTGATTGTGTGTCACAAGTAGAAAGTAACTTTAGATGTAAAGTAAATTCAAAATGTGACTCATTATGTAATCAACTCGAATAAAAATGTGCACCTGTATGCCAAAATTCATTTTACTTAGATTATACAATTATACCCTTGGATTAATCCAAATTTAACTTCTTCTTTTTTTGACAACATCGAAATTTAACTTAATTAAAATATAGAATATTTGTTAATTGTTTTGTTAATACAATTTTATAAAAAGAAAAGGTAAAATACAAAAAAAAACATATGGTTAACTTACTTTTCACTCTCTTCTCCTGTTTACTCTGCCGAAAGCTTCCTCTTCTCTTCAATGGTGATATCTTCTTCTTCACACTGTTAAAATATGTCATCGCTGTTCTCTATTCTTCTTTCCTGTTTTTTTTTTCTATGTTTCTTCTTCCTAGTATTTGTTCTTTGTCGTTTTGTTGCACTTCCATGGCAGTTCACCTTCGTTTTCTTCTACTAAGAGCATCTCCAAAAAGAAACTCTATTTTAAAGTTTCCAAAATTATATATTTGAAGTTTAAAGGTGTTCTACACCAAAAGCAAAACTTTAAATTCAACTTCAAAACTATTTGTATTTTATAATATGTTCCTTATATTTGTCATAACTAATTTGAATTCATAAAAATTTTGTAAATAACTAGCAGATATATAAACATATTACAACAATATTAATAAATAAAATATTCTATTAAAATATAAAAATTTAAATAAAAATAACTTAATTAATATTGAACTTCAAACAAAATACCATATTATTCTATAAAATGAGTTTCGAAATGCATATATGATCTAGTAGTGCATTTCGAAGTAAAAATAGCTCTCCTCATTTTTACTTTGTAGATTACGAGCTAAAAGTTGTTGAAATCGGGTGATATTGATACTTGTAAATACAATAGATCTGAACAAGAAAGTAAAAGAGAAACATAAAATATTGCTAAAAGACTAATTTCTTTTCAATGATATTAATACTCGTGAATATATTCGATATGAACAAGAAAAAATTGTACGAAAATACATCAAAAACAACAACAACAACAACCATCTTAAGTTACACAAAAAAAATTTGGACAATATTTGAAAATTTTGAAGGTTTCGGATCAAACTTACCTGACTATTAGTGTTGTTGTAATATTTAAATTTGTGTAATTGTTATGTCTTCATGTAACTTTTTAAATTTTTTTTGCTTAGTTTCTTTTGTATATTTTTGTTGTCTAAATCTAGTTTAAAATATTTTAAATCTTATTTTAAAGTTTTATTTAATTTTATGTGTAAGATTTAAAATCTGTATAAAAAAATTAAAATATTTATGAGATATATTTTTTTAAAGATTAAAACAATAAACGAATAAATATTTATGAATCATAAAAGTGGTGTATGATTGTAGGGACCAAAATGCAAATAAAATATGAAACTTCAAATTTGAAGTTTTGAGTAGTGAAACTCTATATTAGTGAAACTTCAAATATAGAGTTTCACTATTCAAAACTTCAAATTTGAAATTTTGAAGTTTCTTTTTTGAGAACAAAAAACTTCATATATGATGTTATAGAGTGTCTTTTGGAGATGCTCTGAATCATACTCCAAACCTTCAATTGCATCAAATTCATCTACCTCTCGATCAATATATGATTTTTTTTTTCTCATTCACTTAGAGCCCTATATTTAGATTGGTTTGATTTTCATATCTTTTAATGGACTGTTCACATTTTTTATGAGCTTATGAGTACTGATATTCACTGGATTATACGCTCAAACCAACCTTTAACTGATGATCATTGCTGGGTATGTGTGTCAACCTCCATGTTTCTTAAACGTAGAACATTAGTATCTTCTGTTTCTAGTTTACAAGTTAGTGAGTACATTGTTATACTTTGTTACAAAGCTCCAGAGTTGCTCCTTAATTGCTCAGAGTAAACAGCATCAATTGATATCTGGTCCGTAGGTTGTATTCTCGGTCAAACAATGACAAGAGAGCTTTTGTTTCCGGTTAAGAACTCTCTTTCTCTTACTGTGATTCTTTTTAAGGATTCTTTTTTTTTTTGAATGAATGTTAAATTTATTCACAAAAAAAAAGCCTTATTACAACTAGTGCATACTTTGTTGCAAATCAATTTGCATACTAAACCTCAAAAAGATAAGACTATAAGCTAATTACATTCATGTTTGAAACCAAAATTGCATTAGTAGCACCTCCATCCCTCTCCCTCCTTTCTTCTGCACCAAAGTGATTCTTAAGGATTCAAGCTTGGGGTTCTTAAGGAGTGACAACACAAGGAGATAAGGAGATACGTTAGACAGCTTCCACAGTACCCTGAGACAAAGTCAAGTTCAATCCTCAAGACAAAGTCAAGTTCAATCCTCAAGTTCAATAAACTCATCACAATGCTCGTTTTGTCTTGCTCTGTTTTCGTTATAGAATCTCTGATAAGTTATGATTATGTCTGTAATATGAAAGAACACAATGAGAAATTGAAAAAAAGGAACAGCCTTTGAGCTGTGTGCGCAAAACCAGTCGTCTTTTTATTTTCTTCTTTTTAGAGCTGCACACTGACTTTAATTTTCTAGACTTTTAAGTAAAATGAATATTCAAAATTATAGATTGATTAGAAACCTTGGACCTTTGTACTGAAAAAAACAAGTAAATAATCTGATGTCTAAGCAAACAAATCAATGAAAAGAAAGAGAGAGATAGACTGTGTGCTAACGATTCAATGAAAAAAAACTGAGAGAGAGAAGGAGACTCTGTGATTGATTGCAAGTTTTCTTAATGATGATGATGGGGTCTAAATGTGCCTAACCAAGATAGCTGAAGTGTTTGCTAGAAGAGGATTCAATGAAAAAAAAAACAGAGAGAGAGGAGGAGTCAGTCTTGCAGAACAGATAAGAGATACATAAGGTCTTTCCGTCCTGATGGTTAAATGCCTTGGGCAATTGTCATGGGTAATGGGTTCGAGAGAGGTTTCTATATTTTCTCAAATTTTAATTAATTAGATACAGTAAATATTATGCGATTTCCATATTTTCGTAATTTTTAAAACTAAAACATTGAAAATCAGAAGGATCCAAGGTGCAAAAGGAGCTCCTACTAGGCCTGACGGGGAAAGGTTGGTAGCCTTTAGCGCTATGGCATGTCTGCTTATGAAACTACCCGTCGAGACCTGCGAAAGATAAAGGAGAGATAGGAGCCAGTTGCCAAATTCTCTTCGCAAAGTTGATATACCATGGATTTGACCCATTTTCACCCATGGTATATAAGTATTTTACTATCTATATACTATATATTTCATCCTACTAGGTATGTTTTCAGGTTCAGAAGTATCTTGGAGTAAAGTAATGATTATGGAGCATTTAGGAGCTTAAATGAGATTTCATCCAAGCTGACCATTAGAGGTCTCGATACGAAGGAGAGACAATCGATCGATGCACATCCAGTGTCGTCGATCGATACAGAAGAGACGCCTCGACGATTGAAGATTATGATCGATCGATGTATATCCTGTACCATCGATCGATGTACATCCTGTACCATCGATCGATGCCGAGACGCGGACGCACGACCTAGTTGCAGCCGACTTTAAACCCAAGACTTCATCAAATTACAAGAATACCCCTGACGAGTTTTTAACCTAATAGATTATATACTTGCATAAGTGTTTAGAGGCAGGAGAGCTTTTCAGCCACCTTTTGTGTTTTCTTATTTTCAGTAAAGAGTTTTAGGAGAGAATATCATAGAGAGATTTGTGATTGGAACTCCATTTGATTCATCTATTCTATTCTATGCATTTTTCATTTACATTTTGTTTCATGAAATCCTTAGCTATGTCTGAGTAGTTCACTTGTTAGATTCAGGGTTCAAATAGGTTAGAGGGATTAGCCTCAACTATAGATTGCTAAGTTGTGGTATTTATTGATAGATTGATCTTAATGCTTGTTCTAGATTAGCTACCTAGAATATTGAATCTAGGAATCTGCATGAGTCAAGCAACCTTGACCATCCAGTCCTGAATCTAATATGTCAGACTAGACGATAGGAAAAAGGCTACCGCTGAACCAGGAAGCTAGTGTTCATTATCAACTTGCGGCTAGGGCTTAACTAGAAGCATCGATTGATACTGTCTTCTGATAATCGATCGATCTTGCGAAAGGTGTATCGATCGATGTCCCTATAGGACCATCGATCGACACTTTCTTGTGGTCAATAAACAACAGTTGAGATCCAAAATTTAGTTAGTTAACCAGTGAAACGTTGCCATTGCTGATCACTGTGTTAAAGGGTTGAGTTCTAACATATCATACAAGCAACTGATAGGCTTCTATAGGATTATAATCTCCAATACCTGAATAGAAACTTTGCATCTAATATCTTTCCAATAAGTTACACCCCCAATCATCTTGTTAGTCGAGCAATAGACTTGCTCATTTAGGATTGCTATTTACTTTTAAACCAATAAACAACAAAACCTTAGAATTAATAATCATCTAGATTTAATAGGTTCCCTAGCTCCTTGTGGATTCAATCCCTAAGTACTACAATTGAACCTCTTATTTGAGAGAGTAATTCACTCCTTAGGATAATTAGAGTGGTATCAAAAGTCACAGTCAAAAAAGATATTGAGGATTGATTCCTCATCTCCACATCGTTTGTAGTTGAGCTCTGAGCGAACGCCTCTAGTAGCAAGAAGAGATCCTACTGGGAGTGCATCTTTTGCAGCTCGCCATAGGAAGAACTAGATCTTAGGTGGTATATGGACCTCCCAAATCAGCTTCATCCAATTTGTTGCCGAGTCTCCAGTGTGGGGGACTTTCTTCCTCATCAACCGGTGCCCTGACTTGGTGGAGTAGATTACATTCTTCTCCCCCAGCCAAACTCGCTTGTCTGGTGGTTGAAGTGAGCTTGGGATGATCTGTCTGATGGTTTCCTCATAGAGAGGTAATTCTTGACGTATTTTAGTCAAGTCCCAGCTGTTTGTTGAGTGATCTAGGAGGTCAGCAACCTTTAGATGTTGAGCGCTGAGCGTAATGGGGCCAATTGGAGTTGCTACCTCTGTGCTAGACAGCCATGGGTCAGACCAGACAGCGATGTCCTGTCCGTTACCCACAACATAACCAAGACCCAGTTTCAGAGCCTCTTCCCCGCCATGATTCCATACCACCCATGAGATGAGTTGTTCTTGTTTGTGCTCTCCATAAAGGAGCATTCACGGAATTATTTCCCTTGAGAACTTGAGCTAGCAGTGAGGTTGGGTTAAGATTCTCCAGCCAAGCTTTGCTAAAAGCGAGTCATTCTAAGTTTCTATATCTTTAAAGCCCAGTCCTCCTAGCAATTGAAAATTAATAGTAAAAAAATTATTATTAATTAGAAGACTTCCAGAGATGTCTTCTGTCAGAAGACTTCTCTAAATGTATTCTCGATTTTTATTCAGTGTTTCTGGTCAAACATTTGATTACGAAAAAGAACTTCTATAAAAGTATTTTGTCATAACACTATACAGACTTCTTGCGATAGTGAGAAGACTTAATGTGACTGTTAGAAAACTTCTTCTAAGAAAAAGTCAAATATCTGCAAAACTAACATGTTTATCAGAGAAGACTTCACTAGAAGTCTTCTCTGGTATTTTTAAGAAAATTCAAATACAAAAGTAAGCAAATATTTTCAAAGGAAAACTTTTTAAGAAGTCTCCTGTAGAGTAGACTTCTTTAGAAGTATTCTTAGTAAATTTACGATTGCCAAATGACCTAAATGGAAGAATTCTTAAAAAAGTCTTCTTTGGAAGACTTCTGAGAATTCTATGAGAAGTCTTCTACGTCAGTGTTTATTAAACTTTCATTTTCTCCAAATTTAAAATAAATTTTATAAGATTTTCTTGTTAATTCATGTGTATTAGTCAATATTAAAGCTTCTGAATGAAATTCATAGCTTAATTGGTGATAATTATAAGGTTACTAATATTCATGTTTATTAATGTTTCTAGTTAATGAGAGAAGTCTTCTACGTTAGTTTTTGTAAACTTGTATTTTCAAGAGTGTTAAGTAACTTCAATATATGTGTTTTAACTTTCAAAAGTGTTAAGTAACTTCAGGAATATCAAGTCATGTGGTTTAATTTATCTTCTTAGATCATAAGATATACTTTTAACTTTCATGAGATTTAAAATTTCAACTTTCACTTGAAATTTCAATTTCTTGGTTAAATTTTATTTTCCCGCTTATTTTTATTTCCCATTTAATTCGCGAGAAATTTTCCGAGAAATCTTCAGGAGAAGTCTTCCGAGAAGTCTTATGAGAGAAGACTTCTGGAGAAGACCTCCAAAAAGTATTCTGAGAGAAAACTTACTGTGTTCTCTGGTTATGTTTTTAAAGAATTTTCTTAAAAAATCTTCTATGATTGATAATGTTGAAGGAAGATTTCCGAGAAGCCTAATGTGATTGATATTGCTAAAAGGTTTTTTGGTATGTTGTATCAATAACTTCAATAATGTCAAATAATGTTAGCTAAATAATATTGTAGACATAAATATATTTACCAAATTTCTTTCATTAACATCTCTTCAATTTTACAAAAGAATCCACAACTAAAAGAGTACACATACAAATCACAAAATATATCATAAACAAAATTATTACACATGGAGCAAGAGATCATTCCTCAACATAGATAAGCTTGAACTCCACTTAACATCATCCTTTTGTACCACTTTTGACAAGCAATCATGTATGTGAAGTCTTTCGGGAAGTCTTCCTGAATTAGGAAAACTTCAGAAGACTACAGAAGACTTCCTAGTCTTCCGGAGTCTGACTCAAATCTGAAAAACTTTCATATCTAAAAACGTTCAAATTGCTTCAAAATAGAGAAAAACTTCAAAAATAAGATTTTATGCTTGAATAATAAATAAAACATTCACATTAGATTGAATCTATAACTTTCTAGAATCTAATGTATAAAAAGCACAAAAATACATATCCAAAATTTATAGATCTACCTTCAAAGAAGTGGAAACTGAGAATCAAGTTTGGTGTTTTCAAGTATAAAGAGATTAGAGAGAGGTTGAAGAGTTTTAGAGTGAGAAACATTACATTTTTGTTGCAGTCATTTGAGAGGAAGTGAGAGAATATGCGAATTTTCTTAATATAAAGAGAAAAAAATCAATTAGGTTGAATATTTTCGGTTCAGAACACTTATTTGGAAAAAAAGTCTTTTAAACCCTAAATTTAGTATTCTTCTGAGAAGACTTCCCAAAAAATCTTCTAATCCATTACATGTTAGAAAATTTTCCCAAAAAGTCTTCTGAATCATAAAATCAAATAACTAACCTGATAGCAACAAACATTTCCTTAAATCTATACTATAGTAAAAGTTAAATAAGAGCTCCTCTCATGCTGTCCATGTCCTCAATAATAATCAACCAATAAGAGAAATCCTTTATGCCACGTCATCTATGCTTAGCCAATTCTTAAAAGAAATCGGTCCCCGGGCTTTTGGGATCTTCGATCTCCGTAAATCAGTTCTCTGCGCCTCATATACAGCCCAGGTGAAAAACACTTGACAAACCCTAATCCTCTAAAACGTCCATCTACTCACTCATTCCATTCAATCTGTCTTCTCAGTTTCATCTTCTTTGTAATTAATCAAACAGTTGAGTAATTTGTATTGAGAGGGAGAGAAACAGGCGATCGATTAGGGTTTGTGTTCATCGTAAATTTCTATAACAGTCGGAGGCATGAGCTCGACGGGGAATCTGATAACGTCAATCCAGGGCCTATCAGCGAGCTCCGGGGACTTATCCGCACTCCACCGTATTCTCAAAGGAGCTGAGGAGACGCTCCTAGCCGATTCGGATCTTGAACTCTCTACTCTCGAACAGCTCGAACCTTCGAAGCATTCTCTCGGCTACCTTTATCACCTTCCATCTCCGTTACCCATTCTCCTCTGCAATTAATCGTTCCTTACACCTCCCTCTGTTTCTCCTTCTTTATAAATGCTTTCTTCTGAGCTTACTACAAATCGAAAGTCGAAAGCCTCCTCTTAGTAATCTTAAGCCACAGCGATGAAATCCAACTGAAAGTCACCCGTTTAAACCGGAAATTTTCATGTCGCTTTGTATTTCACATCTCACCACGTCCATCTCGATCCGAATTACAATTCCGACTCATACATTTCTATGGGAGGCAAAAAAACGCAGCAAAAGAAGGAACCTTTATTGGACTGGAAATGCTCATCATTGACGAACAGGTTTGTGATTTTAACCCAAAATTTTCGTCACCTAATCAGTATTATAAACCCTGAATTATTTATCTCCTGACAGAGCACAATGATGCACGGGTCTGTACCATCAAGCAGTGTTCAAATACTTGCATCAAACCATGAAAGATTTACAGCCTTTGTGGACTGAAAGGTGATCTCTATGGTTAGCTGTATATGTATTTATATTATCTTTGAGTTCTATTGTTCGTCTGCGTTTTAGTTATCACTATTTACCCCCACGTTAAACTTATACTCTTTGTTAAAAAATGTTGTAGATTTTGTTGGCCACGTGAAGGTGGTGAATGGACAGCTCCCATCCTTGACGAAGTGGAAATAGCAAACACACGGCGTCTTATGATGAATGAATGTATGTGTTCTATTGACTCTCCCAACATCAGTATATAATATATGTATTTAGAAATACTGAATTCTAACGATTAGGAGATAAGAAACTGTTCAAAATCTGAATCATATCTACACAATCAGTTGTATTGAACCTAACCCTGGTAGTTATAATCTTTTGCAGGGTACCTGTTATGAAGCTGTACTTTTGGGACAAGACTGCAACAGATTTCTGCAAGAAATTCATATCCTATGAAAACACTCCCACCATGCTTTACCGACTGTTAACACAAAACGTCTTGGAGGTAATAATTCCTCTCTTTAGATAGCTAACTCACTGCTAATGTTTTTGCAGCATTTATTTTTTTGCATGTTTCGACCCTCTTCCTCTTTGTAGTCTATGCTTTCATTGGATCAAATTTCTTTGAATGATTATTGTTTCTCTATAGTATTAATTCCTCTCTTTAGCTTCTCTTGCATTGGTTTGTCTTAAGTTTTGATATCAATTTTGTGATTTTTATCATCTGCGATAAAGCTGAAAAGAAGTGGCGTACTTTAGCTACCTTTCCTTTGCTTATAATTATATTCTTTTAGTTGAGTATGAAACCAAGAATTTCAACTAATCTGTGGTTTGGTTCA
Organism: Brassica napus; assembly: GCF_020379485.1. Lineage (NCBI taxonomy): Eukaryota > Viridiplantae > Streptophyta > Magnoliopsida > Brassicales > Brassicaceae > Brassica > Brassica napus. The sequence continues at coordinate 17,000,878 of NC_063438.1, forward strand.
TGCTACATGTTTTTTTTGTTCTGAACTATTTTAGTTTGCTTGCTTAGGTTGTTCTATAAATCGTTTCCTTTCTGTAATTGTGCATTGTCTCAACACTTTCAAACACATGCTGAAAGAAGTAGCTATCTATGTACTCAGTAGGTTTGATGGTAACTTCTGTTAATTTTCAAAGGCGGAGCATTGCGCTTATGCATAAATGATTTACAAGTTTTTGGAGGTTCATGACATTGGAAAGACACATGCTTCGTACTATATAGTTTATGCTTTGCACATGGATTCTAAGGTGGAAAACGCCACTGAGATCTTCAGTCACAAAATATCTAGGTAATGTTCTTCATCATGGTCCTCATCGTAGTTTCACAGTCAGCTTTTGTCACATGGCATGATTTGATAGTGTTAAACTTTGTGCAGAAAGGCAAAGTCTATGGAAAAGTTGAATGATTCTTACAAAAATTCATGGTGAGAGCTATGAGAAGATCCAAACAGCTGATGAAGTAAGCTACTTAATGTTTCTACCTACCAGGAGGATCCAAAAGAGAATGACCTCTGTCAAGAAGTTGTGGCACTATATTGTCTAGGGGAGATAATCAATAGTGAGTCTCAAATTAACTTTTACTTTTGGAAATCAATAAGCTCTCTTACATGAAAATGACCTCTACAGATAAAAGAACGTTTGGATCAGAAGCCAAAAACCCAAAGCCGAAATTGTAAGTCATTCTGTATTTCTCTGTTTTTTAAATCTTCAAGCATATACAAATTTTACCAAAAAATCTAACTTATTTTGTAACTCCCTATGATATGTGCAGCTCATTCATGGCACCTTCTCCTGTGTACACTGACACTACATGCTTGGAGGTAGAACACAAATGATCAACAGGAACACCATTGTACGGATCCACTTGTGGGAGGAGAATGGTGGAGGATATTTTCCCCAGCTGCATTTGAACATAGAAGAGAGAAATAGATCAGGAGGGAGACGGTCCCGCCTACCGGCCGAATTCTCAAGTGTGCCAATACCAGCGGAGAAAATAAGTGTGAGACTGAGAGTCGGAATATTTTAGCACTTACGGATCATATCAATTTTCAAAGCTAGGATCATGCAAAAAAAGGAGTCGTAACTGAGCTATACACTCCTAGGAAATGGTATGTGGTCTAATTTAATTCTTCCCATAATCTTTTGATTAATCTTTAGCTTGCTATCTTATTTCCTAAGCTGATTTTTTTTGTTGTCTGGTTGTAATTAGCAGGTCCGCCACAAACAAATTGATCACCTTAAAGGATCATTGCTTCTGTTAGTCTTCCATAGTTGTATTTAGCCAAAAGTATGATTGTGTTTATCTTTCAACGTTTTCATTTTTTGAAACATAACTATGATACTAAAAATGTTTGTTTAAGTAGTTGTTTCTAAATAATTATTAGTATAAAACAGCGGTGGATATGAAACTATTTTACTAAATTCTTTTTCATGTTCCACCGTCTGTCTCACTTATCACTTATCAGTCGTACTCATGTATCTATAGTACTATTTTTTTTCATCTGATCACTTTTGTTTACTTTAAACTATTATAATTACTAACGTATTTCTATGGTTTTACCCGAGCATAAAAGTTTCAACTGTAAAAAAACATAACATTACTAAGGTATTTCTTTGTTAAAATACTTAACATTTTCTAATAATACATGTACAAATAATAAATACACCTATCAGAAAAATATACTAACAATATTTTTGATTAAAAACTCTACAACAACTTCAACTTAACTATTAGAATAAAGATAAAAATTGTCTGAATAAGCTGAGAACAGAAGGTTAATAGGCTTCAAAGTTAATTTATATAGTTTTTTTTGAATACTGCATTACTGACTATTATTTAACGTTCATATAACATAAGAGGTTTCATTATTTAGTTTGAATAAAGTATTGAGATTAAATCATCACATACTTGGGTGGAGTTTTAGCAAAAGCATGTCGTCGCTGTAGAAGAGGATATCTAAAAGCTTCCCGATGTTCCCCATCCTAGCAATAAAAACAAGTCAACTGTAGTTTAATAGCTTCCATAGTTTTTGGGGCTTTATTTGTATAAGAGAAACTTAGACACTGAAGCAAGAGAGGAATGAAAAAATGAATATGGTCCACTCAGCTATTTTTATAAATCAAGCATCTAAAATAGCAAGATATATAACAAAACACTACTATCAATTAGATTAAATATATGAACCACAAAACATTAAAAAAGACTTATGGTTCATATCAAACTCTATTATCAATTAGATTAAATGTAACAAAACACTAGCAAAGATAAAAATGAAAATTTAAACCAAAATAAACAGGAATAATGATTACTACATGCAACCAAAACACTAAAAATGATCACATAACAATTGAGGAAGAATATTTCCAGAAGTAGTTAGTATTTTTTTTTCTTGATTAACCTAAGGGTATCTCAGACGTATGAAATGGACCAGACTAATCTCAAAAAAAAAATGCAACCCACATAGAACCGGTATATATCCCCAAATAGTCTCAAATAGTTAATATACCTTTAAAGGAAGAAACAACAATTAATCAAACAATCAATGTTTTGTCCTAACAAACATGTCATATTATATGAAATACGACAATACCTCTATCAAGAAATTAGCCAGTCATAAGTTGAACATTTCAAATAATAAAAATAAAAAACAAAGAAATGTAAAAAATGAATCAAATATTATGTTAATAAAATTTAATATTATATATTGCATGCTTCTAATTCATTTCATGTTACAAATATATTAAAAATGGTTTCATATCTATTTCGGTATTCAAAAATTGATTTCACGTTATGGACATAATCTATAATGATATTTTAAGTGTACTATTGGAGAAATATTTTCTTTCTATTCATTTATTTATAATATATTTATATTTTTCAATTAAGAAGATCTAAGCCGCATCGAAAATAAAAAAAAATCATATTAGTTATACTAATTTTTTAATTAAATATAAAATAAAATGCAATTTTTCATAAACATAAAATGATTAACTTTGAAAATACATAAACCGCGCGTAGCGCGGTGAGAATCTCTAGTATATATAAAGTACTAAAACACTCCACTCATATATGTTGAAAACAATTCAATTTTAATAAATCCAAATTTACATCATATAGAAATGTCTATAATTACATGATTTCAGTTTTCCTGCAAAAATATATTGTTTATAAAATATATAAACTATTTTTTAAGATCTTATGCATGAGAAGACTTCCATTAGAAGACTCATTGGAAAGTCTTCTCATAAAAACTACACAAACCAAAGAAGACTTCACGAGGTTATATTCGTAAAAGTACATACAAATTTTTTTGTTTGGTCATCAGGAGATGCTTGTAACTTTACTAGTATTTTGGGTTATTTTTGCATTTGATTGAATTTATGGTAAACTTTTATATTTAACATCAAATTGTAGGTCATATTTGGAAATTTCTCTTTCATTTATCTTGTTGGATTTGATATTTATCCTTTATATACTATTTGAGAAGCATTTTAATATTTTTATTATGATGATGTGTTATCACTACAATGATTTTTAGAATCATTACAAAAATATGTTTATTATTACTAGAATAATTTCAATGCATATCATTCTTTATTTGGTCAAAAATCTTAACATATACTATATTTCTCATTAAACTAAATATATAATCAATTAGTTATCTACCAAAAAATCTTGCTCATTATTTCCTTAAATAAAATTATAGAACTATCTAATTTGATTAATATACGACGATTAATGATATTAAATAATAAAATATTTCATAACAAGTTTTGTATGTTATATTATTTTTTATTTAATTTGATATTCTTAAAACTAGATAAAATTTTACATTAATTATATAATATTTTATTTTTGAATTCTTAAAAACAACATTAAATTACTAAAATTGCTAAAAATTATATATCAAAACATTTGTGATCAATCATTTAAAAGTTATGCTATAAAAATACAAATGATCATAAATCCATATGAAGTTTCATTTAATAGATATCCAAAATAAAAAATAAAAATAAATCTATTTTTAGATTGTTTAAATTAAATTATATACCTATATTTATAAATATTTTAATTTAAAAATTTTGAATTATATATTATAGTTGAAATGATAAAAGTCAAACATTTATACAATCTTAACTTGATCAAATAATTAAAATATATTTACGCTATTTTGTTATTTAAAATAATTTAAAATATTTATATATATATATATGTATATTTATTATACTTTATAAATAGCTGCCATAACACGGTTTATTACATAGTTACATTTGTTTTGGTCGCTTCAAACCATTATCAGTCAAAATACGGTTTCCTTTTCTACTGAGTTTTGAATTGCTCTAAATTTTGACTTTGAATTTAATCAATTAGATTTAACAATGTTATTCAATCCAAGTTTATATGAATCCATTAAAGGCAGTATCTACCATATATTTCAATGCTCCCTACTTCGGTTTGAACCTCTGATTTGGGTTTTTAGTGGTCCCAATTTTATATGCCAATGCAAACACATAAAGAGATAAAATATCTATAATTCATGAACCTCTCTGTTCATCACTATAGACCTTGTGACCAGGATTATTAATTATTTTTGACAATATTTTCTTGATATAGGTCGTCCCGACGACCCAAAATTCCCTAAAATAAAAATATAAAGTATTTTCTATATATAATGTTGTATTGACTCACTTGTTGACGAAACCATTTGTGAATCAAACACACACAAACAAAAAAATCAATATACATCATTTATATCGACATGTCGGTCGTCTTTTCAAGTTTTCTTTTGTTCTTCACCATTATCATAAAGTCGGCCGATTCATCAGCTCTTCACAAAGATGAATGTAATACAAGAATCACCATTTTCTTAAAAAAATTTAGAAAAATCACAGGTAATTTGCAGATATTGTGGGTATAAGTATTAATTTTATTTTGGTTAAGAATTATGCAGTAAAAGCGCTTGGAGAGATAGCTAATACACTTGGTATCAAGACACTGAACCTACGGAACGGAGATCCTTGCCATTTAGGAATCCTTAAGTTTGATGATGCTCAGAATCCGGAGGGCACGAACAGCATTATTTGTGACTGTACCTTCAACGACAGCACGACATGCCATATTACAGAGTTGTGAGTTTCTTTTTCTAATGTATTTTTTTGTTTTCTTTTTCATCGAACCAAAGTATCTTGTGGTTATCAGGAAACTCAAGACCCTCAGTCTTCCTGGAAAACTTCCACCTGAGTTAGTCAAACTTCAGTATCTGCAATCTATGTGAGTTCTACGGCGAATCAAATTTATAAACAATCGATTAAAAGGAATCTAGATTTCAATGGTGACCTTATTCTAGAAAAATAATATTCTGCTGAATCATTTTTTCTCAAATAATACATCAATTATATTAAGAGAAAATTGTCAAAACGGAACAAAAAAACAACATAGTTGTCCCTATTGTATAAAACCATCACTAAGTTGTCCCTATAGTATAATATTTTTCATAATCCCAAAACTAACATTTCTTTAATCAAATTAAACATAAATTAAAGCTATTTTTAAAAAGTTTAATGGAAAAAGATAAAAAAATAAGGTAATCCCATAATGTTTTAGAAAGGAAAAAAATGTAAAAAAAAATTTAAAAAAAGAACACACGACACAAATCAAAAATATCCCGTAACCAAATTGCATTTGGTTTCTAAAATCCTCCAAAACTATTCTTTTAAAATCCTCTAAGGTAGAACTTGATTCCAATAACAGTAGTCTACCTCCTTTATCATCAGCCAAAAACCCATCTTGTGCTTGCACTAAATTCCCAAACACCACATATTGTATAGATATGCATCATAGAACAAGAATTTTTGAAAATCACAAGCCAAACTATGGAGAAATCATAGATTGATGAAGAAGAAAAGCCAAAATCATTTTTTTTTATTTTGACAAAGAAAATCGACCAGGACACATTTTAGAAAATTAAAATATTTTTAGAATATTTTCTTAACTGAAACTTCCTTAATTTTTGGAAAAACTGGTTTTTTTATCCGTAGAAGGCACTTTCTACACTGTGTAGAACTATGACAAAAATTCTGAATAGAAATTATAATTTTTACTTTTTGTAGATGTTCATGTTAAGTTTGGATTTCGCATACCCGGAATTTTAGAATACTTCATAAAAGTAGAAAATGCATTCAAAAGAAAAGTACCGATATTTACAATTAGTAGAATTCACATTCTTCATATTTAGAATTTTAATCATTTTTAGATTTTTTCTTCTAAAAAAAGTAGACGGACTTTTTTATTCTGGAATTCGTTTTCTACTAACCCATTTTCCGTAGAAGACGAATTCTACTTTTAGTGGAACGTAATTTTAAAATTTTATTTACAAAGTTTTTTAACCAAAACAAAATATGTGTTTGTGTATATAGGTGTTTTATTAATTGTTTATAGTTTTAATATTTTTTTGGATTCATAAATCTATTTATTTCATTAAATTTCAGAAATGAAAAGGGTAAAAGAGAGAATAAATGGACAAATATGGTTTTATACCATAGGGATAACTCTGTTGTTTTTTTGTTCCGTTTTGGCAATTTTCCATTATATTAAATAGATTGTCAAACTATTGACATATATGTTCACATTCATTCTTCTTCTTTCCTCGGGTAAATTTATATGAAAATTATTTAAGAAATATCGTATGGAAAATAAAATTTATATTATTGATCGAATTAATATTTTTGGCCCTTCAACAATTTTTTTAAAAAAATTTGTTAGCTACATAATTTGTTTACTAATGAACTGGTCCCATTCTTAAAAGTATTTTAGGATAAAACATTATTTATCACATAAAAACCTAATGTTTAGGCCGAAAAATCTCATGCCTACTATTTGGTTACAATGAAACTATGTCAGCTCGATTTTATATCATGATTTAGCAATTTAAAAGTTAATAATGGTTACGAGAAGTTTACGTTTACGTATCAATCTTATCTATCTTCGATATTTTTCTCATTTTTATATCATTTTGATTATTTGCTCGATATAAATATTAATTTTTGAGTTTATTCTCCTTTCTTTCTTTTATTTTAGCCTGAGATTTAGAAATTTTTTTAAGATTCAAAATTATTAAAGAGATACATACTTATGTTAAGATATGCGCCTTGTGTAGAATAAAAATTTTATATTTATTACTTATTTTATATTTTTGTATATTTTATGAAATAATAAAATAATAATTATATAATAAATAACTAAGAAATCAGTTATTATTATGTAATAAATTGACTTGCATATATAAATCGAATGACCGCTCTTGTTTATTCGCAATCATTTTAGATTAAATAAATCAAAACAATTAATCTTATCTATCGTATATGATATATAATTAAATTTAAACGACATGAAGTATATTTATATATATATTAACATAAGCACCTATTAAAATAAAATTATTTGTTTATATAATTTTATTATCATTTTATCTTATTATAAAAAAAAATTTAACACTGATCACAAAAGTTTATGTGAGACTTTTAATAGTTTTAGTAATTTATACTCGTTTTGAAAAATTAAAAATACACTATATACAAAAAAATCTAAATTTTAATATATGATTAATGTAATTGTGTAATTTATTTTAATAATAAAGAATTAAAACAAATAATAGAAAGTATAATGATTATTATCAAATCTTCATTATTTAAAATTATTAATTACTATATATATCATAATCACATTAGGTAATTCCGTAAGTTTTATTTAAGGAAATAATATATAATAAATTTTAATTTAATAAATGAATGGTCCATAATAGACATACTATATAATATAACATTCTCTAGCAATTTAATTTTTGACTAACAAAATTCTCAATTGATTTTTAAGGAGCCAAGTAAAAATTAACATTCCAATTATGTGACAACTCAGCATGACAGTTTTTTAATTAGTACAAACTACATGTTCTAAACTTTTTAAATGTTTCCTTATTAATATATAGGGGGTGTTAAACCATTGATCATTAATTTTTAACAAAATAATTTTAACAGTTTTAATAATTTTGTCGTTTCTAAAAATTTAAAATATAACATATACGAAAAAAAATCTATATTTTAATTTTATAGATAATTTTATTGTTTAATTTATTTTAATAATATAAAATTAAACAAAAACAATGAATGAGATATAAATTGTTATCAAATCTTTATTATTTAGATACATTAATTGTCATATATATATATTAGTGATATTTGGTAATTCTGTAGCTTTTATTTATGGAAATAAAAAAATATAATTGTACACTTTAATTAATTTTATGATTAGTTTAATGAAAAGTATAATATATACTTAATTGGACCAACATATTTTCTAAAGATTCCGAATTTTATTTTGGTGATGACATGTGGCTACACTTAAAAGTTATAATGTTTCTCAATTAATATATAAGTGATTTTATTTTATTTTTTGAAAAAAGTTAAACTCGGATCTATTAAAGACACAAACCTAACCTCCGGGTGGAGATACAACCCACGGATAGACCCTCACCTGGACACTCAAATGAGGCGAAAGCAATAGGCCATATCTGTGTAGCCAGCGGAATTCAAACCAAGATTCGCCGTATTAGATTTATTTCGCTCAAGCGCCACTGGACTACCACCGCCGGTTACTATCTAATTTTGATGAAGAACAAATTGACCAAAATTTATATAGTACATTACAGTTTTCATTTTCCGTCATCAAAATATCACCAGTACCAAGAATATTTTCATCATTAAAATAATAAATGTCAAAAATATATTTGAAATACTTAAGTACATTCATCGGTTAAAACTTGAGTAATTCAAATTCACTGTAAAATTATTCATGACACAAATATGGATTCTCCTAACATATTGTAAGAAACGAATAAGTTAATAATTAATCAATAAACGAAAAACTAAGTTAAAAATGCTATGGGTTTAAATTACTCTATTAAATGTATTATATAAGTGATATTTTAGAAAGACATCTTTTCTTTGTGATACATAATGAACATTTTTTTATAATATGGTATATCTCAAAAAGTTTCCATAAATGTTATAAATGCTGTAGAAAATGTTGATTCTTCTTTTAAAATTTTTTAATGTTGTACAATTAGAGTTTGATTATGATTGTTTACAATTTTAATTTTATTTAGATTGTAATTTGAGTTTGAGATTACTAAACAAAACCGTTAAACTCCAATTACTAATTATATTATGAAAACTTCTATATATTTTTAGACTGGTTCTAAAGGATTAGCATAAGAAACTAACTATGACATAACCATATAGTTTATATAGAAAATTTAGAAACATTTGCACAAACTCATTTTGCAAAGATGTCAGTTCGAAAACTAAAATCGAGAGAAATAAAAATAGTAAAAATAAGGTGAATTACATAGAACGAAGGTGAACAATATATTCTTATTCTTTAGCGAGAGACGATTGTATTTCTTCGTCATCGATCGGCTTCACCATTTGCATCTAATCCAATGCCAAATGCATAGATGGAAACCCATACAAAGAGGGTTACTCATTGCTCATAGTGGTGTGTTGAACTCCATGTGAATGGGTGGATGGACTTGGTTCCTTCCTAGAGATCCAAAGACCATGATTCCCGATTCCTGCTCTATAACAAAACCTCCATCCAAAGTAGACTGATCGTTTGTCCAAGATACATCCATTTGACACCTTGTTCTGTGTTACATATTCTTCTCTTCCCGGTTGGTTGATTGGGAATTCCCTCGTGTCTCTTGTCTTTAAAACTGTTAGTGCAACATTCCAAACCTAGGTCTCTTGAATAACCCTCTGTAATGTGAAAAGGCGAGATGTCTATTGATGAAAAGCTTATCATTTTTGGCTTTCCGTAAGTATGACAAAATCCTTGAGAATTTTGATAATATTTTTGCCGGTACGCCTTCTGCTGATTTTGTAAGTAGGAGGAAGTCAAAATTTCCATGGACGGAACCACTCAGGACTTGTTCTGGAACTGATGGAATATCCGATAATTCCCACGTCTGGAGGACACATGCATTAGAATAAGAAATGGTTTATGGATTTCTCATCACCTCCAAATCTGGGGTAAAGTGCGTTTATAATCTGATACAGCCTGTGAATAGGCTTTCTCCCATCACTCAAGCACAAAGTTCTATTGGTTAAAATAACAAGGCCTCATATTCAGTATCACCATCATGTGTATTTTATTGTCGAAATCACATTGAAATTGACCATTTCTTAGGTTCAGTCCATGCACCCGACCTTCAACATTCCATATGCGAACTCTCAGGAGCAGAGAATCAAAGCTTTAATGCTTCTGCCACCAAGGTGGACAACCCTTCCAATAAAGGTGAGTTTGACTCACTCGGCCATAGCAATCATATCAAACTTTGGGATCCAAATGATGCCATCATCAAGATAAAGTCGCCTTCTCGCTTGGTAGGAGCTTCCTCCTTGACTCATCATTCTGGTGTATTTACTCATCATGTAACACAAACATAGAATGACCACATACACACGAATCTACCGTGACAATTAAAAACGAAAAAATGAAGTGAGATTAGACTTTAGATCTTTCAATAACTCTACTGATGCCTATCAGAACCAGCAACAGAGATATATGAAGTAGATCTACAACCAGTTCCAGAGCAGACAAGTAAACCTCGAAAGAAACATTATCTTAACCGGGAACAGGTGGAACTACTCACCAGGGAGTAACAATCAACATATCATTTGTTAGAGAGGAGAAAAAAATTTCAGGCGGTGGAAAGTAAGGAGAAGGGGGTTTTTCGAGTGCTTCGGTTGCGGATTCTGAAGTAGCTTTCATGGCTCTTGTTGAGATTATGAATGATGGGACTCTTGTTTCTGGTGGATGGGATCAATCGGATCTTCAGATTCAGGCGATGAGGGGAGGATATTTTGGTAAGGAAGTTCAGGAGGTTATTGGAGGGGACGATGCTGGTTGTCTAAGGGAAAATAGGGGAGGGTTAGAAGTGGAGGGGGGGGGGGGGGTGGGGCTCAGCGGAAAAGGAATCATACTCAGCAATAGAAACTGATGCTTTGTCAGAAGAGATTCAACCAGAGTTTGAGATTAAAGATGGTGTTGCTGATGTCTCTATTCCGGAGGAGCTGTTGGTGGATGTTGATCCTCTATGGAAATTTTTTGTGGTGGGTATTATATGAATGATGTGCCTCACATAGGTTCCATTCATTCCACAGTGAACATGATTTGGGCTTTACCGGAGAAGGCTTCAAAGATTGATATTCAGTTTATTGGCAAGAAGACTGTGTTATTTAGAGTGGAGGATGCTCATGTTCGCAGCAGAATCATTAGAAGGAAGTTCTGGCATATCTCGGAAGTTCCCCTGATGTTGAATGAGTGGACTCCAGAGACAGCCAAAGCCCCACCGGATCTCTCAGCAATGCCACTATGGGTTGATTTACTTAAACTCAAAGAAGGGTCTTAGTTTTCTATCCAGGACGGTGGGCAAATTCATGAAGTTGCATCTCACTACTGAATATTGTGTTCGCCTTGATGTTGCAAGAGTCCTGGTTGAGGTTAATCTGGAGAAGCCACTGTCAAAGGAGATCTACTTTAAGGGCAAAGAAGGTCAGGATGTCACTGTTTGGGATGAGCTTCCCATTTCTCCCTCCTAGTTGTGGTGTTTGCTCTAAATGGGGTCATCATGAGAAGGATTGTCATCTGGAAATACCAGTGGAGATTCTGAAGAAGCCACAGGAGAAAGAACAGTAAGAGGTTACATGCGATAGAAATCAGAAAGTCGGTAAACTATCTGGCAAAGAGGTTGTTGCACAACTACTTAATGAACTAGAAAAGTTTCCAGTAACCTCTGTACTACAAGAAAGGGTTGTGAAGGATTTTGGGAAGGAGTTGAGGTTGTTTCTAAACAATCTTAGCTCTGGTGCGGAACCAGAGAAGTGGGTTACTATGGGAGGGCAGAGTCACAATAGCTCTCAGGGAACAAAACTTGTTGGAAAAGGTTGTCTCTCCAAATAGCTTTCACCTCCTTCAAGGTATACGTGAGGAAGGGGAAATTGTGGAGGATGAAGAAGTTATGGAGGACAAGATATATCAAGCTCCGCTGAATGAAGAGGAACAAATTCATGAACGGGAAGATATAGCTGGAAATAAAGAATGGGACATAATGCGGTACATAAAAGAAAAGGAAGAGGTCAGTCGATGATTGCGAATACTAGAGGATTGGTGAATGCAGTGATTAACAACCAAAGCAAGAAGCTTTCCTCTAGTAGGAACAGATGACATCAATCTTTGCATGTTATATGCGTGGATTCAATCAACCGCGCAAACACAATGCAGTAAAATATTGGGTTAAGGAGGAAAAAATAAATTTAGGTTTTTTGGTGGAAACGAGAGTTCATGATAATTTTCAAAAAGGTCTTTACTTATACTTTCTCAGGCTGGCAATATTTGCACAATTACAGCCATCATTGACTGGGAAGGATTTGAGTTTGCTGGTTTGAAGCTGTTGAAGTTGTGCCACTTATGGTTAGTGCACATATGATAACTTGTTGGGTGTGTTTAAAAGATACATATGATATATATCTCTCTTTGTTTATTTATGGTTCAAACTGTATGATGGAACATAAAGAGTTATGGAGGGAGATGGATCTTCCTTGAAGTTGTTGGAGATGTTGCTTGTTCAGATAGGTTCTGGCGCCCTGAAAATTCCAAGAAATTACTGGGTGGTTTCAGAGACACCAGTGAAGTTGAGAGAGACAAAGAGTTCTTTCTTATAATAGAAGGGAACACCTCATTTCGAAGGAAAGTAATCAAAGAAGAAGTAAGGCGTTTACCCGAGTTGGGCTTCTTCTTTGGTGAGGCATGACCTCTATGATTCATAAGCTTCTTGGATGCTTTGTGCCTTTGAGATCAAGGCATCTTGGAGTTATTTTATTCAGGTAGCCTTTTGGAATGTGTCCTTCAGACTGTTTCTTATCAGATGGCTTTGTTTTGTCGAGCTTTGTGCTGCTACTATAGGTGGCACAGCTACACACTGAACTGGATCAATCAGGTGTTTTTAATTGTTTTCAGTAATTGCTGGAGATATCTGAAAAATTGCTTTAATCTGTCATGCATCATAATCATGAGTATCTCCAAGCAAATCATTTTTATTAATCATCTCATCATTCATTTGTAAAAGCTAAGTCTCCACAGCCATTTTATCAACCTTGCTATCGCAACCTGTCAGTGGTTCCTCTAGGTCTAGCTCTAGACAGTATAATTTCTACATTCTAATTCGCTTTATCATCTTGACTAGAGGAGATTTCAACATACCTTGGATCAAAGTGTTTCTTGGATTGTGATGAGGAAGAGATTTAATCTCGAATAACCGTGCTGGTGTCACAAGCAGAGGAGACTCATGCGCGTGAGGTAAGTGTGTACGGGATAACTGATTTTCCTTTGAGATGTATGAGACTATCTTCCCCAGATTCACAGAGCAGATCTGCCAGCAGTAGCAATTTCTCATGTTTCCAGGCGCTTAAGACTGTCTAAAATTTTTTTTTAGCAAATCAAAGATTGTCTTATCCATTCCTCATTTTTCAGAAGGGAGAGGGAAGAGGGAGAGGACCATTAAAGGGGGGGGGGGGTGAATTTTGATCGTAAGTTTGGGAGGGTCCAGGACGCTAGACACGATCATCTGACTTGAAAGCTCTTGAAAAGTCGGTTCTTCCTCTGTTTTGTGGATATTCTAATATCTTCTCTTGATCACGGGCCTGCATGATCATATTCCAATTCTCTATGCATTAATACAAAAATCAAACCACAACACTAAAATATGATAAGCCAATCATATATCATTTGGAACAAAAACGGAATTCTGAAATTCTTCGATGTCTCAATGAAAAATCTTCCATAAACAACAAGCCAATAATATAAGAGCATGATTAATGGGAGGTTCTTAGGATGAGGTTCTTAGCAGAATATAAGAACCCGTCTCTTAACTTTTAACTAAAAAAGCTAAGAACCGATTCTTAAATAAGATTATTTAAGATATTTAAGAGTCGGTTCTTAGCTTTTTTAGTTAGAGACGGGTTCTTATATTCCGCTAAGAATCCCATCCTAAGAGCATGATTAACCCGGAGTTCTTAGGATGGGGTTCTTAGCGGAAGTTAAGAAACTGTTTCTTAACTTTTAACTAAAAGAACCAAGAACCGGTTCTTAAATAAGGACTTTAAGAACCGGTTCTTAATTTTTTTAGTTAAAAGTTAAGAAATAGTTTCTTAACTTCCGCTAAGAACTCCACTCTAAGAACCCCGGGTTAATCATGGTCTAAGAACCTCCCATTAATCATGCTCTAATAGCCTTATACCGAAACCTTTTGACCACCGAATCTCATTTGTACTTTTTATCAGATCATCTGGTAAACAAAGGAGTTACCTTTCTCTCCATTGATTTTTTCCCTGATTTGTGTCCCCTTGATCCATGACCGAGAACAGATCTGAAAAAACAAGATCTACCATTTGAACCAAAAATTTAGATCAAGGATTATAAGCCCTAATTACCAATGTTGTTGGGAGAGCATCTTTTTTTATTTAAGTAATTTAACTTTAAAAAATTTTCTGATTATTAATTCTTTAATAAATAAAATTCAAACTCAAGGTTTCCACGGTCTGGTGTTCTACTCTTTAAGAGATTCATAGATTATAATTTGAAATAGTCCTAAAGAAATCAACAAAATCTTTAGCAATGACTAAAGTTTCATGCGAGTTTTTGCTATTATTGGCAGAGATTTTTGCAGAAATTACCTTTCAGGAACAATCCCAATGGAGTGGGCTTCTTTGCCATACTTTTCTTCCATGTCAGCTCTCTCTCTCTCTCTCTCTCTCTCTCTCTCTCTCTCTCTCTCTCTCTCTCTCTCTCTCTCTCTCTCTCTCTCTCTCTCTCTCTCTCTCTCTCTCTCTCATGATTTGCTAGTAACTTTGAGTTTTCTGGCAGGTCGCTCTGCGCGAATCATTTGACTGGGCCTTTACCAGCTGGTTTACAAAACTTTAAGAGTCTGACGTTCCTGTACGTCTCAAATTGTTTCTTACACCTCTATCTTGTTTGGATTTACCCTCTGTATTAGTCTGATACTACACTAATGTGATACAGAGGAATTGAAGCCAACCAGTTCTCTGGTCCAATTCCTGATGAGCTTGGTAGTATGACCAACCTAACAAAACTGTAAGACAATCTTTGGCTTTGCAGACATCCAATCAGTTTCCAACACTGATATTTTTTGAAACTGTGTTTTTGCAGGCATCTTGCATCCAATCAATTTAATGGAAGCTTGCCAATCACTCTAGCTAGACTGGTGAACCTTAAGGATTTGTAAGTTGTTGCTTACTTTTGATTCGTAACTAAAGATGCTCAACTTTAATTAGTAAATTCGCTTAGGAGGAAGGAGTTGTGTTTATTGGCACGTATATTGAACTTTTTCTTGTTGTTCCTTCTTACGATGGATTGTTTGGTTGTGAACTTACTTTCCATTTAGAAATTCTCACTTCAGTTTATGAAAAGTTTTCGGAAGCTCTAAATTAGTTGTTTGTTTTCATTACTCAGTAGGGTAAGTGATAATAACTTCAGTGGTACCATCCCTGCATATATTGGCAACTGGTTTGGGGTTCAAAGGCTGTAAGCTCGTTCCTTCATTGCTTATTTTAGTTTCTCTTATAGTTTGTATTTACGCACAATCTAACTTGTGTTTATGATCAGCAGACATATACATGCAAGTGGACTGAAAGGGCCTATTCCTGAAGCAGTTGCCCGGTTAAAAAATCTTAATGAACTGTAATGAACCACTTTCAATAGATTTGCAAAAAAAAAAAAGACAACTGAAACAAGACTGATGTTTTGTTTTATGCGAATATATTCATATGCAGGAGAATTAGTGATACGACTGGGATAAACGTATTTCCAATTCTATCCAGCGGAGCCATCCAAACCCTGTACATATCTTCCACTTTTCTTATTGGTGCTTTAATTTTATTAATGTCAAACTAATTAGGTCTCTGTCCCTTTTCCAGGACTTTGAGGAATGTGGGTTTGTCTGGTCCAATTCCATCTTACATCTGGAGTATGCCAAACCTAAAGAATCTGTAAGTTATTTTTGATGACATGTGAAGAGCCTTTGTGTAAGATAGTAATTTGTCTAGCTTTTTATAATATCCTTTCCACATTTCTCTGCTAATGAGTTTGCATAAGACTGGATTCACGTACTAAAATGATATTTTTACAGTTACATATGCACATCTATGTGAACTTATAGACTCATGGGTAATAATATTAAGAAAGCATCGTAGAGAGAAAAAGACTTATAGACTATACGTATGAGACTAATATGCAAGTATGAGAGTATACTGGATATATACAATTATGCGTTACTAAATAATAATAGTAATATTATTACATGTTGTTTGCTGAAGTGATCTATCTTTTAACAAGTTGACTGGTGGAGTTCAAGAACTAGAAAAAGCACCCGCAAATACGTAAGTGCTACAATTTGAGATCTAGAGTTTTAAAGCATTGAACACCTTTTAATGTTGTTAATACCACAAAATCACGCTCGAGTAATATATTGTTTCAAAATTTTGTTTCAGCTATTTGACTGGAAACATGCTTTCGGGAAACGTTGGATCTGCTCTGTCAATCTACGAAGAAGCCAATATGTACAATTCAAAACTTCAATTGTTTGTATAGCTCGAAAAAGCTTTACATCATCATGCCAGCTAATCATTTTCTTGGTTTTTAATATTTGGTAAATCCTTAAAGTGATATCTCTTACAACAATTTCTCATGGTCTTCTACCTGCAAGGACAAAAGGTCTGAACACGATATATTGGTATATAAGATATATCTTCTATCGACTTGTTTATCACCTACCAATGTTAATTAAATGTTTAATTCCACTTTCTGTTGAATCAGTAACATTAACACATTCCGGAGCTCATATTTGAAGAACAATTTGTAAGTACATTCTTCTACTTTATCCTGCAACAATCCAGAAACAAGAATAGATATCTTGTGCTGATAAGATGCCTGATTACTATCATCTTCTTTTCCTAAAGAATTGGACTTCTTCCGTGCGCTGGTCCAATGAACTGCAAGAGATGTAAGTACCTATTGAGCCCGTATATGCTTATGATTTTTATAATATTCGTATCATATAAAACAAATCAGACGTGTCTAGTTTTTTTTTTGACGGTTACAGTCGTTATTAATTGTAGATCAGCGCTCACTACATATAAATTGTGGTGGAGAAAGTACAACGGTTACAAACACTTCGGGTAAAATCACTTATGAAGCTGATAACAGTGAAACAAAATCCGTGACAAATCAACACTTTCAAAACTGGGGAATCAGTAACACAGGTCTGTTGTCGAATGACATATACACCATTTCCACTAGTTTAACTCTACCTGGAGGCTCCCCTGATTTTTATAAGACTGCACGTCGATCTGCTATTTCTCTGGTTTACTATGCGTTTTGTTTGGAAAATGGAGCCTACAATGTGAAACTCCATTTTATGGAGATTCAGTTTACAGACGAAAAACTATACAGTCGTCTAGGCAGACGCATATTTGACGTCTATATTCAGGTAAAGCATCAAGTTTACTGAATATTTGTTTTCATTAATCAATTATGTCAGATTGGAAGTTTATTTCCATTAGTCTCTTTCCTCGTATGCTAGGGAGAATTGTTTTTAAGGGATTTTAACATAAAAGAGGAGGCTAATGGAACTCTAAAACCTGTTGTGAAAGAAGTGAGCTTGAACGTGACCGACCATGTGTTAGAGATTCAGTTATATTGGGCAGGGAAAGGGACAACTCTCATTCCCGAAAGAGGAAATTATGGTCCTCTTATATCTGCAATCTCTTTGTGTCACAGTAGTAAGTAACACACACTGCTTGAAACTCCAAATTATTTAACTGTCAAACGTGTTGTTTTACTCTGAAGTGGCCATAACTTCAGTTTTTAATTGGTTCCTGCCATCTAACGATAATCTTATCTTTTAAAAATTTTAGGCCGGGAGCCACAATGTGGAGGTTCAAAGACAAATAAAAATACTTTGTTTATACTTCTGTGGCTTGTTTTATGATGTAAATGTATATATACTTACATTTCTTTCATTTGCAGCGGAGATAACAAAGCACCACACTAAGAATACACTAATTTTTGGGGTAACGGGTGCCGTTGTAGCAATTACTATCTTGGCTTTTGGGTTATATGCTTTGAAAAGATGTAGAGGAGACAAGAACACGACAGAAAGAGGTAACAGAGTTCAAAGCGTATGTGAATCCATTCATCATATACCCTCATAGCATTGTTAATGATTTTCTCTTGGGAACCTGATCAAGTAGATCTGAAAGCCCAAGGTTTGCAAACTGTTTGCTTTACGTGGAGACAATTACAAACTGCAACAAACAATTTTGATCAAGCCAACAAACTTGGAGAAGGAGGTTTTGGAACCGTATTCAAAGTAAGCTAAAAACAGATATCTGAGTAAATAGGGCTGTTGTTGTTTTGGTTTATGATATCAGAAACTCAATGCAGGGAGAGCTGTCGGATGGAACTATCATAGCAGTCAAACAGCTTTCTTCTAACTCATGCCAAGGAAACCGTGAATTTGTGAATGAGATAGGAATGATCTCAGGGTTGAACCATCCAAACCTTGTCAAGCTTTATGGATGTTGTGTCGAGAAGAATCAATTGCTACTCGTGTATGAATACATGGAAAACAATTCTCTTGCGCTTGCGTTGTATGGTAAATAACAGTCATTCATCTTTTCTTTAATTTTAAGTCTATTCGAATTCTAGTGATGTCATTTCTAGTACAAATATGTTAACACATGTAATGTAATATCATTTTTTGGTTTACCATTTAATTGTAGGAAATAACTCTCAGACATTGGACTGGGAAACAAGACAAAAGATATGTGTTGGAATCGCAAGAGGGCTCGAATTCCTTCATGAAGGATCAATGATCAGAATGGTTCACCGTGACATAAAAACCACAAATGTCCTTCTAGACGCAGACCTAAATGCAAAGATATCTGACTTTGGATTGGCTAGGCTCCATGAAGAAGAACACAGTCACATTAGCACCAAAATTGCAGGAACCATGTAATTATAAAACATAAAGCAAAAAAAAAAAAAACCATACCATAGCCAAAGATATGTTTCATCCTGGGGTTGTTTTAATGCCGCAGTGGATATATGGCTCCGGAATATGCACTATGGGGTCAATTAACAGAGAAAGCAGACGTGTACAGTTTCGGGGTTGTGGCAATGGAAATTGTTAGTGGGAAGAGTAATGTTAAACCGCAGGGAAATGATGATCATGTCTCGCTTATCAATTGGGTAATCATTGAGCTTTTCTATCTCTTTAATCCATTATATTCACATTTTTATAGTTGAATATGTGTACTTGTGTTTCTATGAGTTTACTAACCCCTTCCTACATCAAATCTCAGGCGCTGGCTCTACACCAGACAGGAGACGCAATGGAGGTTGTAGATCCAGTGCTCCAAGGTGATTTCAACAGTAAAGAAGCAGTAAGGATGATCAAAGTTGCTCTTGTCTGCACAAATTCATCACCTGCCTTAAGACCAACTATGTTAGAGGCCGTGCAAATGCTCGAGGGAGAGATGGAAATAACACCGGTAATGTCAGATCACGGTTTATATGAACACAACTTGAGCATCTCAAAGATGAGGGTCACTACTACAATTGGTAGCTCGAGCACGTCAGGCGTGACAAATCAAACAGCAACCACAATGAAATCTGATGCTTCTGGTTGTGATCTCTATCCACTATACCCTGAATCCATGATCCTGAACTCCACATCAGATCTTTCTTCCTCATCACTATAATGTCAAAAGCTATGCACATTGCCTTATCTTTAAGAGAGAAAAAAGCTTGTGGAGTTTTCTTATTTATCATATCATTAAAGCTGTCTACAGCTTTACTATACTAGCTCAATTAAAATCGATCCAAAACCATTGGTATTTTTATGACTATATGTCGAACTCTTATTACTATACTAGATGTGGACCCGTGCATTTATTTGAGTTTTTAATTTCATGATCACATAAAAAGAATGAAAATCATTTTTCACATTCGTTCTTGAATTTTTCAGTATATATTGGTGACTTACTTTTGTAGTAATAACTAAGGTCGGCCCGGGCTACGCCCAGGTTTTTTGTTTAAATTTAAATTTTGATTATATATTTTGTATGTTTATTTAATATATAAATAGTACATTCTATTAAAAATATAAGTAGATATATTATTATAAAAAAAATTTAAGATTTTCATTGTTTTTTGTCTTACGAATTTTGAATTTCTATATCCAGTTTTTTTTTTTTTGTTATTGAAAATTATATAAGGTGATAAGCAAAATGAACAAAAGTTAATTAAATTTAAGTTATGGTGTTTAATTGGTTGGACTATAGATATATTTCATTTCACTTGCAACATTATAACTTTTTTTCCAATTACCAAGTAATTTAATGGACCCTTCCCCTTTAAATCTACAAAAAAAAATGTAAATTGTTTGGTTATATTTTTTAATTTTCAATTAGTTAGTTTTCCTGTTTTAATTTAATATTTTGTAGTATTTTTCAAGTGAATAATATTGTTTAAATGTTTTTTGTTCAATGTAGTTATTTGGTTTATATTTGAAAATAAATTTAAATTGTATGAAACCAAAAAAATTCTCAACTATAAAGATAATGAAGATAGATAGAAATTGTTTTTTTTGTTTGTCGTTGAACTCCAATAATTTTTAATTTGGGATGATGAATTTTTAAATATGTTTTTAATATTTCATGTGATCCTCATATATAATGAAGCACTGGCCTCAGGCATTTATTTATATATAAAATCGTTAACATCTCTATGAGTAGCTAAGTAACATATGAGACCAATGAAAATATTTATTTTTGAAGAAACTTAAAAAAATATGAAAACAATTGTTAATTACTAAAATTGTATAAAGAAATAAATGTTTTCACACTAAACTACAATAACTTTCTGTACCGTTGACAGTTTTAAAATTGTTTTTTCAGCTTCGGCAGCACTTCATGTTGGCACGGCCATGTATCGGGTTGTAAGGTATCCAATCTAGAAGAGCATACTCGAAGGAGATTCGTCTGTTTGTTACTTCACGACAATCCTTCACAATTGCTTCCAGCGGATAAGACTTGGCACTTGGTACATTTTTTTCCCGGTTTGGATGGATCATGTAAACTGAAGAAAAGTTCAAGAATGAGTAATAATCAAAGAAAACTAAAATAATCAAGAGAAGTTTGTGTAAAAGATCATTTTAGTTATGGAACAACACACGAATAAAGCAAGAAAGTAAGCTTATAAGAGGCAAGCTTCTCATTTATGTTTGGAACACTACAAATGTAGATTTTTGTAACCATTAGTTGTCCGATTTCAATGTCCTTACTGAAAAGGAAAAGCATACCAAGAGTGACTGCTAGATATGTCTTATTGTTTTAACATTTCATGCACTATATCATATATGAAAACATCACGTGCCAGTTTACAGTCATATTAACGACTCATCAAACATACACTTGTCTTGGCTTTTGTCAATTAATTTTATAGTGCATAGATAATTAGACGCTTAGAAAGAAAGCATGTATATAACTTGACAAAAAAAGAAGAAGCATGTATATATGGCAAATATTACCTTATTCAAAAAACGATGAGCATCAAGTAGTACTGACTCTAGGTTCAACATCGGCTCACCCATCCCCGTTCAGAACCACCTATGTCACCCTGTGCTCGAACACTTACTCGATAGCCAGCACCTAGACATTTAAATTTACAATTAAAAACTCAAGCCACATTTACACTGTACCAAGAAATCTTCTCACGGGTTTGGATGGTTCCAACAACTAAATCCAGTACAATGATACACTCTCTCTCTCTCTCTCTCTCGCTGACCTTGATACCAAGTGAATATATTTACAGTGTTACATTCACAGAGAAACTAAAATAACAAAATAAAAAATCTTATTATTTAGTACTACTCAATAGCAAGAAGAATAACTAAATACAATCAGACCTTTAACACCTCAAGACTAAGCACAACCTTGAAAAAGATACATATACTCCAAACAGAAATTGAGAATCTTATAAGATGGTAACCCAAGGGTCAGATTAATATCAGAGAGAGGAAGAGAGATTTGGATCTTACGGGGTCAGAGAGCCGTGAAAGATAGATCCTTTAGTTTTTTGATGCATAAACATACGTCTATTGCCAAACGTTCTTCTTCTGGTCTTCGACAGAGGAAAAATACAGCAGCCCACTGTCAAGAAAGTATTGGAGTGTTCGGAATGTGTTAGTAACTAAGCAAGCAGGCGTCATGAACAGACTCTAAGATCCTTGCATAATACAGACACTTTAGAATGTCTACTTACGCATATGTCTCTTCATCTTTCTCAAGTGTAAAGTCCTTAGAGAATGTTCTGGTTTACCTCTGTGATTAATGCAAGCTAGGGAATCACATCAACACAAAGAATTAAAAAATCATTGGGAAGTATAAATTAGCAAAAGAAAAAGCAAAAGGAACAATGACTTACCAATATCAAAGACACTTTAATATCCTTGGATGAAACCAAACACTTTCTTATCGTAGTGCTGCGTTGAATCAAAGGTGTTATTTATAGGAGAAGATTCATTCGGTAATCATGGAGGAGGGATAAAACATGAAGCCATAACTCTGGAACGTTTCAGATATGGAGAGGAAGCGGGAATGTCTCATCGTAGCCGTGCGAGAAGAGGAGAGACAAACTTCGTGTCTTTGCTTCAGCCATATTAGGGTTAGAGGCGAAATACACTTTATCGGCCGGATACACAATATATCTTAAATTATATATAATCTTAATAAAATATACTTATGTATTTAAGACAACAACCAACCTAAAATGCAAATAAGAAAATTAATCAAAATTAATATATTTACAAAAAATAAATATTATAGTTGAATTCAAATAAATAGACAGAATCTAATATGTCCAAATGACAACTAAATTGACTGTAAAAACAACAAAACCAATTAGATAAATATTTAATTAAAAGTAATATGATATAATTAATATAAATTATATATATACAAATTATAAATTAATTTTAAATTAAAAATAAATATTAATTAATTATTATATTATATTTATTTTATAAACATTTATGTCCGTGCATGAGCACGGGAAAATCACCTAGTGTCACAATATTAAAAAAAAAGATTATTATCAAGTAATATTTTGTAATTATCTTTTGATTAGGATTTAAAAATGGAAAATTACTATTAAATAATATTTATAATTACTTTTTCATAAAATTTGTTTTTAATATCTTAATATGTATTTTTTTTAATTATGAGATAAATTAACACATGTCACAATCTTAAATATATAATTGACATTTATCGCGATCATGTTAATTAGCAACTTTGAAAAACCAAGCTTTATATAATAAGATGGTTTTCTGAACCATTGTAAAAATAATTACAAATATTTTTAGAAATAAAAAAAGAAAATAATAATAATTACAAATATATATATATTTTTTAGAGAAATATATTATCAATATATTTTTTTTAAATCAGGGGTTTGAATAATAAAAACAAAAAATAGTAATATTTATCATTTATATTTACTACTCGGTGTAAATATGTAACTTTGAATCATTTCATAAGGTTTTTATTGTCTTGGTCTTCAATCTGTGATTAAACTTCTTGTTCTTTATTTAGTTTGTATAAAGGGAATTTTATAAACATACTTATGCTTTTGAAGAACAAGGGGTGCTTTTGATTTATCTAATATTCGTTCAAACATGTTTACATTGTTTGCAGTTGTTTGAGGAACTTTTTCTTGATTTTCTACCTATAACATAGCTGATGTTAGTACTGAATATACTAATTTATTTATTTAGAGAATATATAATAGAATTTACTAGATTTGATTTGCAGTTCTTATATTACTCAAATTATCCTAAGGAGTGACTTTTACTCTCTCAAATAAAATGTTCAGTTGTAGTACTTAGGGATCGAATCTACAAGGAGTTAGGACACACAATAAATCCTAATCAATAGTGATTAAGTTAGGTAAATTATGAAAACTGTAAATAAGCAAAGCGAACAAAGTAGTTGTTCAGTTGATTGGTTTGAGGTTTGTAAATAATTAAAAGAAAACGCTAGACCTAGGGTTTCAGGTAATCATGATTATAGGTATATAATACTCAGGTTGTCAATCTTAAAACTTGACTTCTTATGAGAAAGTATTCCAGCTTTCGCTGTTGAATCAATCCTATTGACTAAGTTCAATATCTCAACTGTTGCTTGTTGATATATATGGATCGAGCGTCGATCGATGCTATGGTAAAAAATCATCAAAACACACATAAAATATACCAAAAATCTATAAACAGTTTTCAAAATCTTTTTTAATCTCTCATAATTTTCATTGGATCTTCATTTTTTTACACTAGCCGAGATATACACTTGTTTTAATAACATTTCTACAAAAAAAATCATTAAAAATGGACGTAAGAAATACCCGAAAGCCCAAAACACATTTTTTGAAATCGTTTTAAATCTCTCGAATTTTTATCAAATCATATATTTTAAACACTGCCCATGATATACACGACACTTTAATGTTATTTTACAGATAAAATCATCTCAAACGAACAAGAATTACCTGTCTTAGGAGTTCCAAAATCGCCAATGGAGGTTGAAGAGGAGGAGAGAGTACGGAGAAGAAGAAGGACATGTGGACCAACTGAACTCTCTTTGGTTAAGGTTGTCTTGTAGGCCATGTAGGTAGTTGAATTGTGGTTATTTTATTTAATTGAAGAAAAAAATAGAGAAATGCTATTTTGGAGAGTACAAGGATGTTGCTAAAGAAAAAAAAGAGTACAAGGATAAAAGGTAGGAGAAATAGAGAGGGGGCAGTGAGAATTCATTTAGGGGGTACGAGATATATGGAGTTAATCTCCCTCACTCCCCCACCCAGCAGGCCGTAGTTAAACAATAAAATATTGGAAAGTACTCTAAATTACCCCCACTTCCAAAAATTCTATTCTCACTACCTCACCACTTATCTCACTATCCCCTCTCTTTTCCCTTTCCTTTCTTGCCATTTCTTTCTTTATTATATTTTCTCCTTCTTTTCAAATTCTGCGGGACCCATTATTACTTTTTATTTTTCTTTATTTTTAACTTTTTTAGTCATGGATCCTACCTTATTTTGTATACCAAACTGATTTTCTTTTTTTTTTAGTTTTTTTAGATTTTTTTAAGAGATTATTAATGATTAATATAACTAAAAATTATGAGAACAAACTTTTCACTAACATTTTCTGTTTATATTTAAATATTATTTTAAAATATAAAATAATAAAATAATTTATTTTAGTAATATTTTAATCAATAATTAATTTCAAAAATAAATTTAATAAAAATAATTCTGTTAATTATTTCCTAAAAATTAAACTTTAATCTATTGTATAAGAAATTTCTTATTGAATCAAAAATAATTTCAAAAATATTTGTATAAATCATTTCAATAATATTTCATAAATACAATTTAATAAAATATATATGGGAAATTGCCAAAAATAGCATTTTGAAGATACCACTTTTCATTTCTACCTTAATCAATTTTACCATTAAAATTTTAATTGGTAAAATACCTTTGTACCCTTCATTTCATAGATTTAACCTAGATCTATTTCTCCTCCAAATATTTATCACGATCTCCGGCGAACTCCACAATCTCCGGAAACCTTGGTGATCTACCGTGAACTCGGCGATCCCCGGCGAACTCTGGTTACCTCCAGCGAATTCGGCGAGATAACAACCACAATTTTATTTAGACAGCCGTCAAAATGGTGCTTCTTCGACAACACTGTGTGAGACTCTGAGCAAGACTGAGAGAGCGATAGTCATGGAGATTAGCGAGGAAGAAGAGGACTTCACATCTATTGAAACCATACCTCTTTAATCAAAGAACGATTCCGTTATCAGTCTCTCACCGAAAAAGTTCGTTCTTTCACTCTTTCTATCTCTTTGTCTCGCTACATTCACTCTCCCAAACGTTCAAGAAGATCAGAGCGATCCCGTCCGTCACCACCAATCGGTCACCACCTGGATCTTCAAGATCTGAATTCAACAAGAAGGCTTCTCAGATCGGTATACATATCCACAAAACGTCTCAGAAGACCGCGAGGCTCTCTAAATGTACGGTTCAGACTTTGATTTATTCTTTCATTCTTCGAATAGTGTATTTAGTCTTTAGGATATGTTTCGATTCTTACGAGATTGAGAGATAGTTTCTTGTATCTGCCTTGTAATGAATGAAGCTGGAAATGATGCCAGAGATATTGTAGTGACTGCAATTGAAACTTTAGTTGAATCGCAGTAGAATTAGGCTTTAGGATGTTTGGATCTAAAGAGATTGAGACATTGTTTCTAATAGCTGTCTTGCAATGAATGAAACTTGCAATGATTCCTGAAAACATTGTTTCTAATAGCTGTTGATGAATTGTAGTGGAAATAATCTTTAGGATCTGTTTGATTTTTTTGACCAAAAAAACAAAAAGGATCTGTTTGATTTCTAGCAAAACTGAGACAGTTTTCGACAACTATCTTGTAAGGAAAGAAGCTTGCAATGATTCTAGAATACTTATAGTGATTGCAACTGAAGTTAGTCTTACTTATGACATTAGCTGGTTATCACAGTGGCAAAAGAATCGTCCATTTTCAATCACCGGCTGTCTATATACGGGAGCTAACAGAGTTGATCAGGAATGATATCACGGGGCTGAACATGGCTCTCTCTGATCTGCAGACCCTTCAGAACATGGAGATCGCTGATGGGAGCTATTCACATGACAAATTTGGTCACTACAGAGCTGTTTGTGATGACTTGAAAACCAGACTTATGGGAGCTACAAAGCAGTTTGATCAAGATGTTCTTACTGTGAGATCAGAGGTTAGAGTTATAGATTTTTTGAATTTCTGACTTTAAAGAGTATCTAACTGAGATATGCTTTGTCTTCCTGCAGAACATGAAGCCTCATGAAAATTGGAAATAATTGTTTTAGCTAAAGCCTTTGTTGTCATCGCTAAAGAAAGCAAAAACCTTCAGTTCGCTTGGGATCTTAGCGCTCAGATCCGCAACTCTCAGCTGATTCTCTCCACTACCGCTGCTTCCAGACGTCCCGTGACGGTTCTTGACTCTGAACCCACTATCCGCGACATGGCTGTCTTGCGTTACCAATCTCAGCAGCTTCATTACAACAGCGCCACTATGATCATGAGGCTCAAGGCTACTATTCAGTCTTTGAAGAGCATATGAGTTCTGTTACTGAGAAGAGTGCTAAGTATGCTCAGATTGCTGCTGAGGAAGTGCCCAAGAGTCTTTACTGACTTGGTGTTCATCTCACTACTGAGTGGTTTCAGAACTCTGAGTTACAGGAGAAGCTTGCGGAGAGAAGCTATGCTGTGGCTTCTAAGATCACCGATAACAGTCTTTACCATTTCTGTGTGTTTTCTGATAACATTGTTGCTACTTCGGTTGTGGTTAACTCCATTGCTCTCAACTCCAAGGCCCCTGAGAAAGTCGTCTTTCATCTTGTCACTAACGATATCAACTACGCTGCGACGAAGTCATGGTTTACTATGAACATGGACAACCTCAGAGGAGTCACTGTTGATGTTCAGAAGTTTGAGGATTTCAAATGGCTTAATGCTTCTTATGTCCCCGTCCTCAAGCAGCTCCAAGATTGATACACAAAGTTACTATTTCCTGGATACAACGACGATGTACGCACACCGATCAAGTTCAGAAACCCCAATCTCAATGCTCAATTATACTTTTTTATAATGGCTTATAAAAGAAACTGTAAAAGTGATTTTCTTTAATAAGCAAAGAAATGATGGAAAGTTGGTTAATTTGGTGATTTATAAACTCTTATAAATAGATTTATAAATCTTGTAAATTAGTTTATAAACACTTATAAATAAATGTATAAACTCTTATAAATAGCTTATAAGTTCTTGTAAATAATTTTATAAACCTTTATAAATAGTTATATAAATATTTATATGGTTTTAGAAACCTTTATAATTTTTTATAAACCCTATATAAACTCTTCAAAACCCATTAAAACCTTTTATAAACCCTTACAAATCTTATATAAATTTTTTATAAACTTATTTAAACCATTTATAAAACCTTATAAATTCTATATAAAATCTTTATAAACACCTGTAAGTGATTTTTCAAACCCTTTATATATTCTTATAAACCATTATAAACATTTTAAACATTTTGTGATGACTTGAAAACAAAACTTATGGGAGCTACAAAGCAGTTTCAAGAGATTCTTGCTGTGAGATCAGAGATTAGATTTGTAGTATTTGAGTTTCTGACATTAGAGAGTATCTAATTGAGATATGCTTTGTCTTCCTGCAGAACATGAAGCCTCATGAAAATTGGAAACAACCGTTTTCCACAAACAAAAAAAAATAACGCAGCAGTAGATCATTCCTTAGAGTAATGCAAGATTTGTACCTGAGCTTCTTCTTTTGGAGATGAAATGTTTAAATTCTTTTAGGAGTTATGATAGTTAGAGGTGATCTTCCAGTAGAATGTGGAAGGGGGAGATTAGCTAATATACAAGAAGAGATTATAGTTGTTTGCAAAGTTGCTAGTGTACGTGATTTTGGCGACTCAGGTTATTTGAATTGCTTGTCAATGGTCTTCCAGCTCGAGCTGAGATCACATATGCTGCAAATGATTTATATAGTGTTATAAACCGTTTATATAATTTTATAAATGATTTATAAACCTTATAAATGATTTATAAAACATTATAAATGATTTATAAAAACTTATAAATGATTTATAAACAATTACAATTCATTTATAAACAATGTAATGATGTGGGAATCATGATAACTTTGACTCCAATGGTTTTTAGTAAGAAAATAAATGTTTATAAGATTCTATAAAACATTTGCTAACTTTATAAAATCAATAACTTACAAAATAATTTATAAAAGTTTTTATAAATTATAAACATTTATGGTTTCTAAATGAACATTTGTTTATAAATCATTTTATAAAGGTTTATAAATTAGTTTATCAGGCATGATTCATAAACTAATTTATAAATGATTTATGGTTTCTTTTTAATTTAAATTAATTCATATTAAGGTTTATAAATTAGTTTATGGTTTCTTTTTAATTTAAATTACCCAAATTAGTTTATAAATTACCCAAATTAGTTTATGAATCATGCCTGATAAATGATTTATAAGTCTTTATAAATCGTTTTATCTGAGTTCATAAATATTTATAAATCATTTATAAGAGTTTAGAATTCAGTTATAATAATTTATAAATCATTTTATAAAGGTTTATAAATTAGTTATAAATATTTAGAAAGTAAGGGTTCTTCTGGCTTTCCTTCGACTCTATATAAATATTAAGACATAAGGGTTCTTAAGTAAGTGATGTTACAAAGTATGTACCCAAAGCAATCAAAAGAGGTTTGGTGTTAAGCCAATTTACACTATATTATATACCCTGAAAATGAAACATGCTCTCCTGGTTTAGCTCCAGCAGGTGGTAGCAATGGTTCCACCACTGAGTGGTCTTCATTTGAAGCACAAAAAACCTGTAGCAAAGAAACCATTAACAAAAAAGAAGCGCAAGTGTGAAAAGCTTACAATACTTTGATCGTTGATTAACTGGATTGATGCAGATAGAAGAAAGTCTTACCATCCTCCTGACATAACATCTCGTTGCTATTCAGGTTTGACATTTGTGATGAGCGCAACAAGCCGGTTCCTCGTCATCATAACAAATCAACCAAGGAACAACAGATAAGTAAGCTTTTAAGTTTCAAGAACATGACCATTATATCGAATGATAAACCAAAACTATACGCATACAACCAAAGATTCTTTTATTTTTAGTAAATTAAGACATCACTATACCATACTACACTCACACAACACCTACCAAAACATACAAGTAAAGCGACGTATCCATAAGCACTTCAAATTCACAAAGCTTTATACAAAGAAGAGTATACACAAACATATACATACCAATACATGACCATTCTTTTGTTGGCTTTTGTATTGAATCTGAACGAGAGCATGTATACAATTAAACACAGATAAATAAAAGCATCAACAATCTTAAGAGAATGAGTAATAGAGTACCTCTCTTGGGCCATAAACAGTTGCAATTACTTTTTAATTACCCATCTAGAAAACAGCAGAATTAGACAAGAACAACAACAAAAGTTTGAGTTTTAATTCATGCAAGTGCCAAATTAGAACTGAGATGAAAGATAGGAATAAGATCCATGTTTACCAAAATTGTTTGTGAGATTGGGGCTGATCTCAATCAAAGCTTCTAGTAACAAAATGAATACTCTTCTAGTATTCTTCCATCGATGGCTATGGCGGAAGGGAAACAGTGGTAACAGCCTTCAATCGCTTCAAGAACCAAAGTTTTTGGATTCGATGAGGATCATATCGCTCATGGAAGCTTCGGTTTTGATTGAATCGCTTCTTCGAGCTGTTAAGTTTTGAATCTCGTAAAGGATTCAATATTGTAGAGGTTTTGAATTGGGATTCTCTGCAATCTCTTTCGTCGCCGCTGCGTGAGACAAAGAGACGGCAGATCTAGACGGTGACTCCGAGAGAAGATATATTTCAAAAAGAGATAAGAATCGATGATTGAAGAGAAGATAAGGTAAGGATAGTATTGTCTTTTGTTCATTAATGAAAGTGGTATTTGTGAAAATGTCCCTTGATTTATGGTAAAATTGAATTGTGGTATCAAACAAAGTGTATAAGTAAAATTTCCCCTATATGTATTTCAATATTTCTTTAATCAACAATTAGTTTCAAAAATAATTTTGATAAGATATTTATATAAAATCGGGTCAAATAAATATATTTCAAAATAACAAATTTAAATTAAACATGTATTTCAATAATTAATTTCGAAATAAATATAATAAAATACTTATATAAATTATTTTCCGTAATTTAAGTTTTTATATCTTTTCTATAGACTTCAAATGAAATAAGATATTTCATATTGTTTACTATTTTTATATTTATTATTGAATTAGCAATCTATATAACTTATAAATAATATTATCTTTGTTTTATAAAAGTAATTTTGACACTTTTTTCTTGTTTTTTAAAGAGTGTCATTTAAGAATTCCAGTTCCGTTATATTTATTTTAACTTTAATATTATATACAATAAAATTAGATTTTATAAATTATTTTATTTATCTTAAAAAATTTTGATTAAATAAATTATTTCATATTTAATCAACAGTTAATTTCAGAAATATCTAAAAATATTATTACAAAAAATATTTCAAAAATGCAAATTTAATAAAAATGTATTTCAATAATACTTTAACCAAGAATTAATTTCAAAAATAAATTAAATAAAATACATATATAAATTATTTTCTTATACTAAAATTTTAAGAATAGTGGAATTTTTAAAGAAATATATAAATAATATTTAAAGAAAATTATTTATATTTCCCTAAATTTAACATTGTTTTGAGGAAAAAAAATATTAAAATGGTGTTAGACGATAATATGGGTTGTGTAGAACGTTCTTGGTCGTTTAAAAACACCTAAACTGATGAAAAACTAAAGTTTTAGGTGTATTGATATAAAATAAATACGAAAATGATGTTTAAAGACGATTTTGTATATTTCTGCTTATTTGCACTCTTTCGAAGCAAAATAATACACTACGGTGGTGGGAACAACACCCTCGTGATGGGTTAAAAATGTTAAATCGATGAAAATTAAAATTCTATGAATTACTGGAATTACTAGTACTACTAAATGAACTACTAGGTACTATTGTGAACTATCTTAAACTACCTTAAAATACTTTGAATTACTATGTATTATGCATGTTTATAAGAATCTTAATTTTCGTCTTATTGTTTATTTTTAGAAGATGTATATCATATATTACGTGATAATATGTCCATATTAGGGTTTATTTGTCAAATTAGACTAAAATACTCTTAATTTCTCAAGTTGATAGAAAACTTCTCATTTCTATAGAAAACATTCTTATACTTCTATACTAATGTCTTGATGGGAATGTCATAATGAGATGAATAACAGAAAATCTATTTTTTAAAACTCTTTTCTGGCAGTATGTTATATACAATCTAAAACTGTCTAAATACATTGGTATTACTAATAAATTTGTCTTTTTGATGTTGTATTACTAAAAAATGTTGTATTTTGCAAAAGTATTACGAAGAATATTACTACTACTTTGAGTACTACTTAGTGTAAATATTCAAACATGTATTATCTCCTTTTCAACATGTTTTAGACGTGTTTTTTTATTGAAACATGTACATATCATCTTACATAAGTTATAAGAACCTTAACTTTTGTTTTATTTTTTATTTTTAGAAGATGTATCTCATATATTATGTGATTATACGTCTATAATTGTGTTTATTTGTCAAATTAACATAAAATACTCTTAATATCTTGAACTGATAGATAACTTCTCGCTTTCATAGAAAACATCCTTATATTTTTATACTAACGTCCTGTTGGGAATGCCATAATAAGAATAAATAACAAATTAAAATAAATTATTTATATAAATTATTTTTCTTAAACTAATATTGTTTATTCCTTTCAGGCATTTGTTTGGTTTAATAATACTTAACAAACCTAGTATTATTTTAATAATTTTAATTTGTACCTAAGAAATCCAATAATCCAATTTTTTTTTGTACATAATAATACCTAGTATTCAATTCAATTAGCCCAAACCTGTTTCAATCTCGTAAAACTTTATAAAACCAAAATATTAAATTTTACACATTCAAAATACAAATAAAAAGCATAAGAAAACTGCCTTTGCCCACAAAATCATTCCCTATCACATCCCCTCCAAACTACTTATGCACAGAGTTCCACCTACACACTGTAACATACAAGCCAAGGAACATGATTAATAATTGAATACAGAACATATCCAAATCCAGATGAGCCACCAAGACATACGCTAACCACCAAGCCTTCACATATAAAATCCAGAGTATTAAAAAGTAGATGAGGTAATGAGTAAGTAACTAAATGCTATGAAAGTAAGTAATACCTTCAGCTAATGTATCTAAAGCAAGATCAGAAAAAATGCTTTCAAGG
Organism: Brassica napus; assembly: GCF_020379485.1. Lineage (NCBI taxonomy): Eukaryota > Viridiplantae > Streptophyta > Magnoliopsida > Brassicales > Brassicaceae > Brassica > Brassica napus. Next base: position 17,034,196 of record NC_063438.1, read on the forward strand.
GGTCCATTAACAACTCTGTAACAGGAAGAAAGAATAAAATCAACAGAAGTCGTGCATAGTAATATTGTTACATGGGATGCCTCTTTTCCCTATTCTAGTATCTCTCTTAATTATACGAATACCACTCCATAATCTTTTCAATGCTCTGGTAGTAAGCGCTGTCTTCAATCCATTTCATGGTGCTTCTGATCCACACAGACAACAAAAGAAAATTCATCAAACAAAATCCAAAAAGGCACATTAACATAATTTAAAATGGACTTTTTGCAGAATTGTCCTACAACTTAAAGTCAAACACAAAACTAACCTCCCTTTTTTTGAAAATTGGTTTTGCCCTATTCACCCCACAAGTTCATATAATTTACGAAATGCCATCAATTTTTTTTTTCTTTTCGAAAATGGCATTTTTACTCTCTCACCCTCATCATCTTCAAGTAATTACAAGATTGCCATTGTCATCAATACCACAACAACCATGAACAACCAATTTGAAGCTCTTAATGCTCCCAAAATCGATTTACCCTTCTTCTTTTTCCATTCTTGTGAACTAAACACAACATATCTCTCACTTTCTCTCCACAATAAGCTAAAAAAAAACCCAAGATTTTGATTCTAAATTTTTTATGGTTCATAGAGTCATAGAAGCTAACGATTCTGGGTGGATTACTTTCGTTTGTGATTCTGTGTGCTTGGAGAAGCCTTATGTATGCTAAGGAACATATCTCACCAATTTAAGGTATGATATCGAGTTTTTTTCCATATCTGTTCGTCAGACGACTTACTTGGGAAGTCGTCTGGCTGTAGACGACTTACCTGGAAGTCATCTGGTCAACGCAGAGTTTATTTTTGCAATTGACTTTGAAATCTGTAACCTGAGACGACTGAAAGTTAAGTCATCTGTTTTTGTTTGGTTTCAAAAAAATTTCCAAATAACCTAGACGACTTACATTTCAGTCGTCATAGGTTAGTTTTGCATTTGACTGGATAATTTCAGAAGTTTGACTTCCCCAGACGACTTACATTTCAGTCGTCTGGCGAAAATTAAAATAATAATATTTTTTTAAAAGTAAACGGCTTACAATTAAGTAGTCATAGGTTAGTTTTGCAATTGAAAAAAAAAACTTCAAGATTTAATTATACACAGACGACTTATAATTCAGTCGTCCACGAGACGACTTACTTGTAAGTCGTCCAGGATTTTTTTCCGAGATTCTGGTCAAACCTCGTAAATCCTGGACGCCTTACATTTCAGTCGTCTCGTGTACGACTGAATTATAAGTCGTCTGTATATAATTAAATCTTGCAGTTTTTTTTTTCAATTGCAAAACTAACCTATGACGACTTAACTGTAAGCCGTCTACTTTCAAAAAAAAATTATTATTTTAGTTTTCACTAGACGACTGAAATGTAAGTCGTCCAGAAAAGTCAAACTTCTGAAATAATCCAGTCAAATGCAAAACTAACCTATAACGACTGAAATGTAAGTCGTCTAGCTTTTTTGGAGTTTTTTTTAACCAAACAATAGTAGACGACTTATTTTTCAGTCGTCCGAAATAACAGATTTGAAAGTCAATTGCAAAAATAACCTCTGCGTTGACCAGGCGACGTATAGTTTAGTCGTCTGGACAACTTAGATTGAAGTCGTCCGCATCTTCTCCGCTAGTTTTTAAGTCTTGTACGTTAGTTTTTGAATAATTTGTATTTTTAAGAGTGATAAGTAACTTCAAGATATGTAAAACTCATATTTACAAAATATGTTCTCTCCCTTAGTTTTACTAAATTTGACTAAGTTTTTCAACGCAAACTTATAAAAAATATGATATGCTTTGACTAGTTACTATTGTTTGTTTCCATCTCTTAAGTATTATTGTTATAGACAATAATGATGACTATTGTTATGAGTTGGAAGAAGAGTTAAAATGCTTCTTAAAATGTTGTATCAATATGAAGCTACCAACATTCTTGTTTATTAAGATGAGAAAAAGGCCATTGGAGTTTATTATTGCATATGAGAGATCCAAAGATAAGAAAAAAGCTACTGAAGTCTATTATTTCATTGATTTGTAAATGTGTAAACACATTGTTAGCACATTTAATACATCTTTGAAAACATTATTACTGATTTTACAAAAAATTCACAACTAAAAGAGTAGACATGCAATTCACAAAACAGACCACAAACAAAACTATTATAGATCATTCCTCTACAAACACAAGCTTGGATTCCACTTGAGTAGACAAGACCAGACGACGTTTAAGAAGTCCAGACGACTTCTAAGAAGTCCAGACGACTTCCAGGAAGTTCAGACGACTTTGTTAGAAGACTTTTAGGAAGTTCAGACGACTTCCAGACGACTTTACAGGAAGTCCAGACGACTTTTAGGAAGTCCAGACGACTTTTAGGAAGTCCAGACGACTTTTAGGAAGTCCAGACGACTTCCAGGAAGTCCAGACGACTTTGTCAGAAGACTTCCAAGAAGTCCAGACGACTTCCAGGCGACTTCCAGACGACTAAAAGGTAAGTCGTCCCAGAAGTCTTCCAGATCTGAAAAACATGCATATTAAATCCAGATTTAAAAAACCTGCATATCCAAAAACGTTCAAATGGCTTAAAAACAGAAAAAATAAGTGGAAGATAAGATAAATCTACCTTTACAGAACACACAAAAATACATATCTAAAAATAATAGATCTACCTTTAAATTATTGGAAGATGAGTACCATCTAATTAAAAACCTGCAAAAAAGATAGATTAGTAAGAAAGACATGAGACAAAACTGAAAAATTCATATAAAGTTTGGTGTTTTCAAGTCAAACAGATTAGAGTGGGTTTGGAGAGTTTAAGTTTGGGAAAAAAGTAAGAACTTTATACAACAAGAAGTTACCAAATGAAGAAAAATCAGACATAAGAACGTACCAAAACGCTCAGATCTATTATGAAAGGGAGACTTCGTCAGAAGACTTCCATGAAGTCCAGACGAATTTGTCAGAAGACTTCCAAGAAGTCCAGACGACTTCCAGACGACTTCCAGACGACTTCCAGACGACTAACAGGTAAGTCGTCCCAGAAGTCTTCCAGATCTGAAAAACCTGCATATCAAATCCAGATCTGAAAAACCTGCATATACAAAAACGTTCAAATGACTTAAAAATAGAGAAAATGAGTGGAAGATTAGATAAATCTACATTTATAGAACACATAAAAATACATATCTAAAATTAATAGATCTACCTTTAAATTAGTGGAAGATGAGTACCATTTGATTAAAAACCTGCAAAAGAGATAAGATTATTAAGAAATACATGAGACAAAACTGAAAAATTCATATAAAGTTTGGTGTTTTCAAGTCAAAGAGATTAGAGAGAGGTTGGAGAGTTTTAGAATGATGAACATTACATTTTTGTTGCAGCCATTTGAGAGGAGGAGAGAGAATGTGTAAATTTTTCTTTATATAGGGAGACAAAAAAATTCAATTAGGTTAAATATTTTTGACTCAGACGACTTTCTGGACGACTTACATTTCAGTCGTCTGGTGAAGAAATTAAAACAGACGACTTACATGTAAGTCGTCCAGAAGAGTTTAATATTTTTAGCGGGAAATTAAATATTTTTAGCGGGAAACTAAAATAGAAGACTTTCCAGACGACTTACTTGTAAGTCGTCTGGTTTAAATTATTTAAGCGGGAAAATAATTTGTTAAAAAATTTTAGGCGGGAATATTTGGACGACTTACATGTAAGTCGTCTGTTTTAATTTCTTCACCAGACGACTGAAATGTAAGTCGTCCGAGTAAAATGATCTGGTTAGGTTAAAACGTACATTGGTAAAATTAAAGGTTCGGTACGATGTGGACGACTGAAATATACGTCGTCCGAGTAAATTATTCAACAGACGACTGAAATATAAGTCGTCCACACCCTAAACATAACCCCTAAACTTAATTATCTAATTAAACACTTCATAAAATCAAATCAAACTTGAAAAGTGTTTACTATACACAGAAATAAACACATATAGGTGAAAACTAATTTTTGAAAAAAAAACATTTTAGTTTTCCAAAATCTAACCCTAACAATACATACAATACTACAACATATGTTTGCCAAACTCCTAAACCAAAGTATTTCATGATTCACACTTCCACTCATCTATCTTCAAAACAAATCAATTTTATCATATCTTAATTTATATCACTTAAAACTGTTTATAATTACTTGATTTTTATTTTTCACGCATCAAAATATTTTTTACAAGATTTATAAATTATTTTTAAAATAAACTGGTACCAGACGACTTACACTTCAGTCGTCCAGACGACTTCCAACATCTCAGACGACTCAGACGATTTACTGGGGCTATATTCGTAAAAATGACTTCTGTTTTTTTGTTTGGTCACAAGGGGCTGAGCTGTAATTTCACTAGGCTTTTAGGTTAGTTTTGCATTTGATTCAAGTTTGGGTATAGGTTTGGAGTTAAAATCAAGTTGTGGGTTAGTTTTGGCAAAAACCCCATTTAAAATTACCTGAGTGAGAAGAGTTATCAGACCTTGGGGGATTTCGACGGATTAGAAAAGAAGTTAAGAGTAAAAAGGAGTTTGTTCAGTTCAAGCACGAGAAAGGATACGAGGTCTTCCATTGCACTTGACTCCTTTGCTATCTTCTTGAATTGAAGACTCTCGTGGCTCAACGCTACGCCGCCGACAACGACGAACGACTCTCTGCTGTGGACCCCGTCCTCTCCCTCTTGGCTTCCCCACGAGAATTGCGACTGCCCTCACATCAAGCATAGCCGATCGTCCTTCGCTACGATTGAGTCATCGGAATTGGAACCAGAATTAAGACGGAGTTATGGAGGTGAACGATTTTCTCGGCGTAGTGAAGAGAAAAAAAAACTCAAAAAATAAAGAAAATAGAATCTCAAAAAAGCGTGAAAGATCTGTATGTTTCGGGTTTGGATTTAGATAATCCTTAGATGTCTTTTACTCGTGTTTTGGTTTAAAAAATACTAGATTCTGACCCGTCCTTCAAATGGCGGGTATATTTTTTGTTTACGGTTTTTTTGTGAAATTTAATATTTGTATTTATGTTATTTTTTGTAATCATATTTGTGTTTAATATTAATTTAATATCATTTTGGTAACTATATTAAATATGTCAAGTTGCATAAATGTACACTTCTATCATATGCATATCATAAATTATTTTCACTTTATTCTTAAAGTTTGTAACATAATATATTTTCTTATTAGTTACCTTACATAACTAATCAAGAATATTTCGTATCCAAAAAACTCGACTCAGAATCGACTTGAAAATAAAAGTTTCATACTCTATTAGACCTGATGTATATATTCGAACAGTTCTTAAAGTTTATATCGCATACCTAATATCAAATCCAACCAGTACCGTAAACCGAAGAATTTTTTTGAAAAATATTTGAAACTATATATTTTTAACATATTCTGTTATATATATATATATATGCGTTAATATGTTCTTCACTAACTGTAAGTAAAATCACATTTACTAAATATTTTTAATCGAATAACCTATTTTAAACTCGTTAAACTAAAACTGTCACCTTCACCATCTAGAGTAACAATTAAGCGGAGAACACCATCAATGGATGGATGGCGAGGTTTCATATTGACTATCATAAGATCTTTTCCTATAACGGGTCTCTTCATAAGTATATATTTTTATAAATAATACTTCAATAATAATATCAACTTAAATAGTGATCTTAAATTTACTCCAAAAAATATACTCTGTTTTTTGTTATAGTTTTCATAGATTGTGCTTGCTTTTCGAATTTCTCATTTTAGCATATATATTTTTTGC